>NC_052393.1:3303750-3604090 GCF_009389715.1 Phoenix dactylifera | reverse complement strand
AGGAAGACCTTGGTTATACGATAGGGACGTCACACTTCATGGTCGGTCAAATTCGTGTAGTTTTATGTTCCATGGTCGGAAAATTATACTGAATTCATTGCCTCCTAGATAGCCCGGCCCTGAGAAGAAGGGTGCTACACCACAAAAAGATGAGTCACTTCACATCATTACTTCGAAAGAGGTAATGAAATATATCGAAAGCCATTCACCTGTGTTCGCCCTTGTGGCTAGAGTTATCAATGTGGAGTCAAATGCCGAACATCCGGCCGCCGTAGTTCCTCTGTTGGAGGAGTTTCACTCTGTCTTCCCAACTGATCTTCCAGAGGCACTTCCTCCAATGCGTGATATCCAGCACGTAATTGATCTCATTCCTGGAGCGTCCCTGCCAAATCTTCTCCACCATAGACTCAATCCAAACGAGCACACTGAACTGAAACGCCAAGTTGACGAACTCGTCACTCGAGGGTATATTCGTGAGAGTTTGAGTCCCTGTGTTGTACCTGCACTCCTCACTCCCAAGAAAGATGGCTCTTGGAGGATGTGCGTTGATAGCCGTGCTATCAATAAAATCACGGTTAAGTATCGTTTTCCCATTCCTAGACTGGACGACCTTTTAGATTATATGTCTGGTGCTACAGTTTTTTCCAAGATCGACCTAAAGAGTGGGTACCACCAAATTCGGATTCGTCCTGGGGATGAATTGAAAACTGCATTCAAAACCAAAGATGGACTCTACGAATGGTTAGTAATGCCTTTCGGACTAACAAATGCTCCAAGTACTTTTATGAGGGTGATGACACAGATCTTTCGACCTTTCTTGAACAAATTTGTCGTTGTATATTTTGATGACATCCTCATCTATAGTCAAACTCAAGAGCTCCATCTCTCACACCTAAGGCAGGTTTGTGAAGTCCTGCGAAAAGAAAGCTTCTTTGCAAACCCTAAGAAGTGTGCCTTCCTGACTGATCACGTCACTTTCTTAGGATTCATAGTGTCTTCCAAGGGTGTCTCCGCTGATCCAGAAAAAGTAAGCGCGATAGTCGATTGGCCTGAGCCCAAGACCTTAGCAGAAGTACGTAGTTTTCATGGTCTGGCTACTTTCTATCGTCGCTTCATTAGGAATTTTAGTTCAATAATGTCTCCCATCACAGATTGCATGAAGAAAGAAGATTTTATCTGGACTAAGTCGGCATCCCAAGCATTTAAAGATATTAAGCATAGGATGACCGAAGCACCTGTCTTGCGCCTCCCTGATTTCACTAAGGTATTCGAGGTCGCATGTGATGCCTCTGGCGTTGGCATATGTGGTGTGCTAAGCCAAGAAGGTCACCCTGTCGCGTTCTTTAGCGAAAAGTTAAGTGACGGCAGGTTGCGTTATTCCACCTATGATAAGGAATTCTATGCGGTAGTGCAAACTTTGCGACATTGGCGACACTATTTGCTACCGCAAGAATTTGTCCTGTATTCAGACCATGAGGCTTTAAAGTATCTCAATTCTCAAAAGAAACTAAACCTTCGACACGGCCGATGGATTGAGTTTCTACAAGCCTATACTTTTGTGCTGAAACATAAAGCTGGAGTCGAAAATAAGGCTGCTGATGCGCTCAGTCGACGGATCTTCCTCCTATCCATGATGAGCACTGAAGTAATTGGTTTTGAAAGGATCAGGGAACAATATACCACCTGTCCCGATTTTAGTAATGTATACCTGACCTTACGAGATGGAGTAGAGAGAGAGCACGATGATTTCTTTTTACAAGATGATTATCTCTTTCGCTCCGACCGATTGTGTATTCCTCGAACTTCTTTGAGAGATTTTCTAGTATGGGAAGTACACGCTGGAGGACTGTCTGGGCATTTCGGGAGAGACAAAACCATTGAGATGGTGGAAAGACGTTTCTTCTGGCCGAGTCTCAAGAGAGACGTGGCCAAGATCGTCGCTCAGTGCCGCACATGTCAATTAGCCAAACAACGTAAACAGAACACTGGGCTTTACACTCCACTACTTGTTCCTGATTGTCTGTGGCAAGATGTTAGCATGGATTTTGTGTTAGGGCTTCCACGTACCTCGACCAAACATGATTCTATTTTTGTAGTAGTGGACCGGTTCTCTAAAATGGCTCATTTTCTCCCATGTTCTAAGACTTCTGATGCTTCTAGGATTGCGAAACTCTATTTTGACGAAGTCGTTAGACTCCATGGTCTCCCTAAATCTATTGTGTCCGATAGGGATGTTAAATTTATGAGCTATTTTTGAAAAACTCTTTGGCATATGATGGGTACCAAGTTAAAATTTTTCTCTGCCTATCATCCCCAAACTGATGGCCAGACCGAAGTTGTCAACCGAAGTCTAGGGAGTTTTCTCAGATATCTGGTAGGTGAGCATACTAGGACTTGGGATCTCGTGTTACCAACTACCGAGTTTGCATATAATAGTTCGGTCAATAGGACCTTAGGCATGAGTCCTTTTGAAGTGGTGAATGGCTATAAACCTAGGCAACCCATAGACTTGATTCTCATGTCTCATCAACATAGAGTCTCTGAGTCTGCACAATCATTTGCTTCACACCTGCATTCATTGCATCAGGAGATCAGCAAACTTATTCACTCTAATAACTTAAAATATAAATTCCTTGCTGATTTGCACCGACGTTATAAAGAATTAAATGTAGGTGATTCAGTCATGGTAAGAATTAGACCTGAACGACTTCCTTCGGGGACGTTCAAAAAGTTGCAATCTCGTAGTGCGGGACCGTTCAAAGTCCTAAAGAAAATCAGTTCGAACGCGTATGTTGTAGATCTTCCTGAAGACTATGGGATTAATGCGACATTTAATATTGAAGATTTAGTCCCATACAAGAAATCAACATTCATTCCTTCTGACCCTTTTGTTGATACACCCACTGTTGTTGATCACCCTGATCTAGCACCTGCTAGTGAGCCTCCACCTCCACAGTTTCATGCACGCAGAGAACACATAGAACATATATTAGATGAGCAGGTTATATCTACCAGGAGAGGAAGCTACCAACGTTACCTTGTTCGGTGGAAAGGTCGACCCGAATCAGATGTGTCGTGGATTTCGCGAGCTGAGTTGCAGCGCCTTGACCCGGATCTTCTGGAGCAGTACGACAGCCGACCCGATCTACACTCGACGAGGTCGAGTTTTTCTCACCCGGGAGGAGTTGATGGGGACATCAGCTAGGTCCCCATTTTATTTGCATATTTGTTTATTTTTATTCCTGGGTTTATTTGTGTTTAGGGTTTATTTGTGGTTTATTTGTGGTTTATTTTATTCTGGGCTTATTTGCATTTTTAGGGCTTACTTGTGGGTTTATTAGGATTTATCTCTGTGTAAGGGGATTTATGCAAATTTTGTATTTTGGCCCTATATATAGGGACCTCTTTTCATGATTAGGGTTTAATGAAAGATTAACAATTTTCTTCCCCACGTTTCTTCTTCCTCTCTTCTCCTTCTCTTCTCCTTCTTTTCTTCTTCTTCCTCCTTCTCTTCTCCCTTTTCTACTGTTCCTGATTTAGAATTTGCAACGTGAGTACATTGAAGCCACTGAAGTCTACCTTCCCGGATTTGGTCCTACATCATCTAATAGAGTCCAGAAGTTGGAGAAGAGTCTCAAGAGGGATAGGGAACCATAAAGCTTTATAAGCCATTTTTGTTTCTTCCAACTCCAGTGAGATGCTACAGAGGCATTAATTTTCACCGCTCTTTTATAAAGCTCAACAAATAAGGATGCCATAGGGGTAGAGCCAGCCCAAGCATCCTCCCAAAATCTGATATTTTCCCTATTCCCCAATTTGACAGCGGTGCCATTCCACAAAGCCTTCAAGTCCTTGCTAAGGTCCTTCCAGATAGGTGAAATTCTCATAAATATTTTTCTTACTCTAATACCAAACTTCCTTTTTGCATAGTATGCATTCTTTATTTGGCTGCTCCATGTTGCTTCTGGACCTTTGATTAGCTTCCATGCCCATTTAGCTAACAATGATGAGTTAGATCATTGGTGTTTTTGATGCATATCCCTCCTTCCTTCTTGTCTCTGCGCACACAATCCTAGTTTACAAGGCAGTTAAAGCTGGAGATAGAATATGTGCCCATCCATAAGAATGTCCTCCTAATTTGGTTGATTCTGTTCACCACCCATTGGAGGAGTTTGAAGATAGAGTGGAGTTGTCAATTATCTTGAGTTCCAAGATGCCAGTGTTGAAGTAATTCTTCCAGTAAGAGGCATCCAGCTTTGTTTTGAAAGCTTCCTATCACTGAATGGAGGACCAAGATAATGAAGCCAAAGGTACATCTTTTACAATTCAGAAGGGTGGCCAAGTGTTTAGCTTCATCACTTTCCATGTTCATGCACATTATGGAGCTTTTGTGAAAGGTGATTCTGAGTCTAGAAGCTTGTTAAAACCGAAGCAACCCTGTTTTGATAGCCACGACGCTCTCTTTTCTTCTGCCACAGAAGAGAAGGGTATCATCTGCAAAAATAAAGGCTTCTCAGATTTGAAAAACTAGGTTTAGATCTAATAACTTCAATGATGCCATTTAATTCGACTTGCTTGAGGATTCTGGAAAGCATGTGAATCACCAAAATAAACAGAGTTGGGGAGGGAGACTGGGAGAGTCGCCTTGTCATAGTCTCTGCATGCACTAGATCCATTTGCCCGGGGTTCCATTCACTACTACTACTATTGAGGCGGATGGCTGCAAGGAACCGATCCATTCAATCCATTTTGGTGAGAAACCTTTACTTTGAAGCACATCTAATAGAAATTTCACGCTTCTTCAAAATCAAGTTTACATAAGACACATTTATGGCTAGATCTATTGCAATAAGCAATCCATCTCATATGCACAAAGAAAGTTCTCGATAATAGACCTCCCCTTAATAAATGCTAATCATGTCTCATCCACCAACAATGGAAGGAACTTGGCAGGCCTTAAATCTAGTAGACATGAAATACAACTTACAAAAGCAGTAAAAACAGAGCATGAAACATGAAACAACTGATTCAAACTTGATATCAATGACAGAAAACCAAACAAACCATCACTTAATGATCTTGGAGATTAACAACTAACTTGATTTGGCTTCAAAATTGAAAATCCTAGCATCGTGTTCTTTCCATAATTTCCACCATATGTATATACATATATGTACATAAAATTATTCCAACTTAGGCAGTGGTAGCAAAAGGAACAATTAATCTAATGTAATGATTTAAAAGAGAAAGTCTATAATGTCAAGAAACCAATAAAGGGATTTCATACAAATGTCCAAACAAATTTACTCATTCAACTGAAAAGCTCACGTGTTTTCTAGATCCTAAGCTCCTATTTGTTCAGTCCCCCCTGTCTATTCTTTGCGTCAGATGGAAAAAAAAAAGAAGGGAGACAGTGAGCTGGCTCAGCAAGTTACCAATATCTCTAATCAAATTACGCATGTCATGCATGGAATATAATTTTTTATAGAACAAGATTTTCAATCACAAATAAAAACATGCTAATTAATGGATAACATAGAGTATGCCTATCAAATATTGATTTTAAGATATTTAATGTATCTAACAAAAATAAATTTTCTAATCAATATAGATATGGACCATCGATTGTCACTCTTCTAACCTTTACGACTATAGCTATGATTGACCTGTGGCAAGCCTCAGAAAAGACTAGATCCTAACTATAACATGCCATCCATCAATTATGCACCAGCGCCAGCGATCATCCCACTAGAGGCCTAGAAGGTAATCAACCCCGATTAGCTAGATCTGAAAGAAAACTAACTTCCAACTACAACACATCATCAATTGGCATGTGTCAATGATTGCTTTATTGGAAGTCTGGAAGAAGACTGGATCCTAAACTTGTATGATCATAGTCGTACTAGAGAGTAACAAAATCAATATATAACATGTACAACACCAATTATCAATGTAACAAAGTTGGTTCATGTGGAGGTAAATCTTGCCATACTTGATCCAGTATTTTAAAAATCATTTTTATATATAGCATATAACATATTTATAGATATTTTTCATTATTTAAATTGTAGATAATAATTATAAATCAAATCATGTATATGATAAAACACCAGGAGTAGAGGTAACTCACAGTCCAGATAACTAAGGTCAAATATCCTTCTGATAAGAATAATCATAGCCTAAAAGAAATATATCTAACGTCAGTCTTGTTTCCTCACCGTATTTGTTTGATCTTTCTTAATCTTATTTCAAATCTAAATATCCGACAAGATTGTGACACTCTTCTAAAAGTCCACATCTCGTCTGTCGTGATTAGGATTTTTCAATTTAAAAGCCAAATAGGATTTACAATAGCTATCTTAGATGCATGGGTCATTCCCTTGACACTCCTCTAGAGTTAAAACTTCTGATTAGCATAACAAACACGATGAGAGAGAAAATAGAATAGAGAGAAGAGAGAGAGAGAGAGAGAGGTTCGGTTTGAGTTCCATCAAGGAGACGAGTATCTAATCCATTTTGTTGCTATTTAATTAAATGTCATGCTATGTTTTAGAGTTGGTAATGATCTTGCCTACTTATTATGCAAATGTGAAAAAAAAATTGGCTTCGGCCACTGCTTGGATATGAGGCATAGGAACGCATCTTGGACTTCTAGTAACCGGGGTGGTGCTAGGTGTGACGTACTCACACATGGGACTCGAGCCGGAGCTCAGAAGGGTAGCTGAGCCGGATGGGGAGAGTGTGAGTAAAACCGGTCGGGATGCCTAACACACGGTCATTTTTGCCCGCATCAAACATTCCCCTAGTGGAACGGGGGCCCAGTGGGGGCTGCTACGCGGGGGTGGGCTTGTCCCTTTCGGATGGGGAGAGTGTGAGTAAAATCGGTCGGGATGCCTAACACACGGTCATTTTTGCCCGCATCAAACATTCCCCTAGTGGAACGGGGGCCCAATGGGGGCTGCTACGCGGGGGTGGGCTTGTCCCTATCTCCCCCCCCCCCCCCTTTTTTCCTAAGCAAAAAAAAAAAATAGCTATATACATATATGGTATGCACTATGTGGCCATGTATATTTTTTTATTATTATAATTATATATCAAGCTGAGTGCTTGATGAATACAGCTCCTAAGAACGAGCGGGGAATGCATTGTCCCAAGTGTATGCCGTGTAGGCCATAAGTTCTCCGTCTTGGAACGCTTATTTTTGCGTCACGCACGTCATCAGCACATCACTTGTGACATGGTGGGGACAGGGTCTCATACCGCATCACAAGCAAGTCCGTTCGATGACAAACAAAGCCCTCATGAGTCACACCGTTCACCGCCGACTGTTATATATTTCGTTTCTTTTTTTTTTTTTTTTTTTTTTGTTTTTTGGTAAAACGGCTACTCATTCATATAACTCTAACGTAAGTACAACCTGCTAAATCGCGGAAAAGTAAAAGATACAAGTAAGGATGAACATCATCATCAGACGTCCAAGTAAAGTCTCCGAAATGCCGGGCAGCATGAGAGGCGACCCAATCTGCAGCCCTGTTCGCCTCTCTAAACACATGTCCTATCTGAACGTCGCCCATCATACATACCATCCTACGTATATCTCTAATGAGGGGATGGCCATCCCCAAACCGATCCGCCCCTCGGAGCCACTCGACAACCACAGATGAATCCCCCTCAAGGCATACCCGCTCCACACCAAGAACCTGCCACACATAGGACATACCCTCCCACGCCGCCCGCAGCTCAGCTCCGACCACAGAGAGTCCAGGCGTACGCCGCCCTCCTGCCGCTATCATCCTGCCATAGTGGTTCCTAACCACAAATCCAACTCCTCCAACCACACCATCCACTGACCGACTGCCATCGAAATTTACTTTAAGATAGCCAAGGGGTGGGGGTACACAAGAAACAAGGGCAAACCGGGGTGCTGAAGCAGCGTGGAGAGTACCCCAGATGTCCCTGGCTATCCCAGAAGAAAATCGCATGGTAGCCGCAAGAACCTCCCTCGCAGCTAGCGTCGCTCTATCCACCACCCTCCTCGGAGGCGACCTCCTCCCCTCAAACAGACCGGCATTCCTATCCAACCAGATGTGATAGGACAGGTATGCCACCAGAACCCCTACCTCCACAGATCGGGGACTCAGCATGGAGGCTCTCAACATCTGAATCATATCCTGTGCAGAGACTATCGAGTCGGGTAGTAGGACCGGTGATCTCCTCCATATCTCTCTGGCTCTGGGGCACTGCAGGAGGACATGCTCGATCGTCTCCTCACTATCTGCACACTCCTCACAACACTGAGAGACCGCCATGCCACGCCGGGCTAACAAGCTCCTCGTAGGAAGGCAGCCCCAGGCCACCTTCCAGATGAATAAAGCCACTCGCGGATGAATCCGCAACCTCCATATCCAGCCGCCCTCAATCTGACGAGCTGGCTCCCTACCAGTCAATGCACGGAGATCTCTGACCCGTACCCGCGTCCGTCCCGTCGGAACCCATACTAGCCTGTCGCCCCCCCCTCCAGTGGGAATCGGAATAGATAGAACCGACTCCGCCAGTCGCTCTCCAAAGACCTCCCGGACCATCTCCTCCCTCCATCGAGCCCCCTCTAGTGTCAGCAGCTCACTAACCCTGCATCCAGCTAATCTCGTCGCATCAACCATGGTCGGCATACGGCAGATCGGTATCTCGGTCACCCAACTGTCCTCCAGCACATCAATAGACCGTCCATCACCTATGATCCATCTAATCTCTGGAAGCACCACCCCAACTCTAGTGCAAATCTCCCTCCAAATCGGAGAATGGTGACAGCTAGCTCGCACCCCAGGAACCAAGGCACCATATTTGGCCCTCATCAGTGAAGACCACATACCCTCGGGCTCAAGCATAAATCTAACTGCATGTCTAGCAACTAGTGCCTCCCGCGTGGCCACCAACGACTGCACCCCCAATCCTCCATAGCTAGCCGGCTGGCACACAACATCCCAAGCCACCAAGTGGAGTCCCCCTCTGCCACTGCACCTCCCCCAAATAAAGTCCCTAAACAGCTGCTCAAGGGATCTCAGGACTGTAACTGGAATGATAGTATTGGAAAGTAGATAGATAGGGACCGAGGTAAGAACTGAACGAACCAAAGTGATCCTACCCATCATCGAAAGTGTATGCATCTGCCACCCCTCGAGTCTCCGTCTGATACCGAGCTCCAGCGCTGCACAATCCCTCCGCCGCAGCCGCTGGCCGGAGAGTGGGACCCCTAGGTATGTCATCATGCCCTCCTGCTCTCCCACCCCCAGGATCTCCACTATCGAACGCCTCACAGCTACTTTGGTCTTTGGGCTGAAAATAATAGATGACTTGGACTGATTGACCCGCTGTCCTGAAGCTGCACAGTAGTCCCGAATAATCCCACAGATGATCCGAGCCGACTGCACCGACGACCTGGCCAAGAGCAAACAGTCATCCGCAAACAACAAGTGAGAAATCGGAGGAGCCCTCACCACCGGTCTATAAACCTCCAGCTCCTGAGAGACCACAGCTCGTCGTAGAGCTCTAGACAATGCATCTGAGCACATAATGAATAATAGGGGAGAGAGGGGGCACCCCTGACGCAGCCCCCCTGTCGACACAAAGAAACGGGATGGCGTCCCGTTCATCAAGATAGCAAAGGAAGGGGCACGTACACAGCCCATCACCCATCTGATCCAAGTCTCAAAAAATCCAAACCCCTGCAAAGACTGCTGCAAGAAGTCCCATCTCACCTTATCATAGGCCCTCTCCATATCTAGCTTGATCCCCATCAAGCTCCTCCTCACCGGGGCCCTGCCGAGATCAAACATAAACTCCTGGGCAATAAGTACATTATCAGATATACTCCGCCCCTCCAAGAAAGCTCCCTGCTCTGGGCTAATAAGCCTAGGAAGGACACACCGCAAACGGACAGCGAGAATCTTCGCTGTCACCTTGTACAGGGTCGTACAAAGGCTAATCGGCCGGAAATGACTCGGCTCCGTGGCATCCTGCCGCTTCGGTATCAGGGTAATAAAAGTCCTCTGCCAATCTGCCGCCATCACTGCTATACTGAAAAACTGCTGTATAGCCGCCATCACATCTCGGCCCACTATCATCCAATATCTCTGAAAAAGTAAGGGTGGGAAACCATCCGGCCCTGGGGCCTTGTCCCCCGCGAGGGACCTCACTGCCTCTCTGATCTCCTCCTCCGATACTGGTCTGGTCAATGCGGCTGTCTCCCCCTCTGACACCCCAACCTCAGGCGAGTAGATATCCACTATGCTCCCACCTGTAGGCTGCTCTGTCCACCTGGCCCTGAAAAAACACTCCATAACCCTCTGAATCCTCTCCGGATCCTCTGACAACTGCCCCCTCTCATCCCTGATAACTCTGATCCTGTTCTGATGCCTTCTGATAACTGTCGCCTGGTGGAAAAATCTAGTGTTTCTGTCCCCCTCCACAATCCACTGTACCCTCGATTTCTGTCTCCAAAATATCTCCTGCTGTCTAAGAAGACCATCATGCAGTGTCAATAGTGATCTGAGCTCCCCCATCTCCCCATCTGCTAGACCTCCCCTCTGGTCCTCCTGAGCCTGTAACCTAGCAATTGCCTCCTCAGATTCCTCAATCCTCCTGAAAATGTCTCCCACCTCCTCACGGTTCCACCTCCTCAGTCGTCGCCTCGTCAACTCCAGTCTACGAGACACCCGATACATAGCATCTCCTCTAACCGGAGCACTCCAAGCCTCCCTCACCATCTCCCATGATCTCGGATAACAAAGCCATATTTTCTCAAATCTAAATGGGGGCCGAACTGGAATAAAAGTGTCTGTACTCACCAGTAATGGACAGTGATCCGACGCAATGCTGGGCAAATGGCTCACACGGTGATCCGGAAAGCACTGAACCCACCCAGCAGTCGCATAGGCCCTGTCAAGTCGCTCCCATACTCTAGCCTGACCCTGCTGATTATTACACCATGTAAATCTGGAACCAGAAAACTCCAGATCTATCAAACCATTCGATGTCAAAAAATCTTGAAATTCCCTAACCTTCCTCTCATATGAGAAAGGTTTTCCCCCCATCTTCTCCTGAGGATCAACGATGCAATTGAAATCACCAGCCACCATTATAGGGCACCCCTGACTAATCAGCTGAGACGCCTCCTCCCACAATGTCCGCCTCTCCCTGAAGTCAGTACTGGCATACACTGCAGCAAGCACCCAAGAAACACCACTACCCTCCGAAATCACTATAACTACCTCCTGAGTACATACATGGAACACATCCACCCTGCAAGAGCCCTGCGCCCAGGTGACTATAATACCACCTGACAACCCCTGGGACTCAACTGCATAAAATCCCCACGACCGAGGAACCGCTCTCCTAGCCTTCTGAAGACTCCTTCCGGAAAGCCGGGTCTCAAACAACACACATATATCCGGACAATGCAGCTGCACAATCCTGCGGAAGGCCGGCGCAAAAGAGGGCTTCCCCGCGCCACGACAATTCCATAAGATGACCTTCATTGGTCACCCAATGATACCTCACAACCCCCAACCCCGGGGCTGCAATCATGAAACACCACTTCTTCAATTGCCCCTCCACCCCCCGGGCCTACCGGCTTTACCCCCTTTGCTGCTTCCATCATCTGAACAACCAATCGCTGGTGATCCCTTCCATCACCAGCTTGAGCCAAATGACACACACCATCTCCTGTGGCTATCTCCCTCGCCACACATCCCTCTGTCATCCCCCCTCTCACCTCAGAATTAGCACCACCACCAGAGATGAGAGAGCTGGACTCACCCGCCGCCTTCCTCCCCAAACCCCTCTCAGAGGATTCACAGCTCTGCCCCCGTGCCATAGTATGGCACCCACTGAATGTAGGAAAGTCCCTCAGACCGGTTGCCTCTCCTGCACCCGCACCAGCATCCAAGCCATCGCCCCTGGCTGCTCCACCTTGGCACTTCACCATCGGACCGCTGCCGGCACCCAACTGTCCCGTCGCCTCCTCCTCAGGCGATCTTGCCACCGTGGATAGCGCCGGAGCCAGACTTCTCCCAGCCGACCCCGCCCCACCGGACGACCGCTGGTTAAGGCTGCCGGCCCTGTGCCCCTTTTCCCTCCGGGGAGGTCGGCCTCGCGCCGCCGCAAGAGGCGGAGGGGAGCTCTTGGACCTCCGGTGGAGTGGGGTCCCCGGCCGCCCTGGTCTCGCCGCGGAGAGAGCCGTCCCACCCTCTGATGGGCCTCCCACCTCTAGGCCCGCCGGTTTGGATGGGCTCCTCGCCCGTTTCGACGGACTCGGGCTCGGTCCGCCCGAGCCTAGCCCACCTCCAGAACTGGGCTTCCCCACAGCTGGGCCCAACTCAGAAATGGCCCGCTCCCCACGCCTTTCACCCAACTCGGCACCCGACCCGGACCCGGGCGCGAGCTGACTCGGATCGCCTGTGGCCGCGCCCTGGGAAACGTCCTTCTCCGGCGTCCGCCGGTGAGCCACCTTGGTTGGCTTCTGCCACCCCTCGAGATCCACCGGAGAAGACGCCGAAGACGGACCGTCCCCATCACGCTTTGCCCAGGAGGTGGAGAAGTAGGCACCGTGCTCTTCCCCACCCTGGGCTCGGTCACCACCTTCCTCCGGCTAGACGGCACCGGCGCCCGTTGAAAACCAATCTGGTTAGTAACCAGCCACGGGCCATAAACCCTCTCCTCTCCCCCGGATCTGTCATCCTCCCTTGCCTCCTGCCCAGTAGTCTCCAAAATCTCCTTCTCCGCAGCAGCTTCCCTCCCCGCCTCCAACCCCGTCTTCTCCACCGCCTCCCTCGCCGGGGACACAAATGTGCATTCCACCTCCGCATGACCGATCCTCCCGCAACTAGGGCATGGATCCGGCAAGTTTTCGTAGACAAAACTTTGCCAGAACTTCACCTCCACCCCTGCCGAGCTTCCCATCACGAAGGTGCCCGGTGTGAGCGGAACGGAGCCGTCCAACTCGATCTTAACCCGAGCAAAACCAAACCGGGTTCCCTTCTCTGTGAAGCCATCCAACTCCAGAGGAATTCCGGCCCTCGCAGCGACCCGGAAGATAGTCTCCTTCTTCCAGTAATCCAACGGAAGACCCGGCAAACGGACCCAAACCACCACTCGACCGATTCCTCCGGCACCCGGAATGAAGTTTGGCCGCCACCGCTCCATGGCCATCATCTGGCCACCCACCATCCACGGGCCATTCCGCAAAGCAGCCTCCCTGTCCTCCTCGTTTGCGAACCTGATGGCGTTGAAGCCCTCCGCCAACGGAAAACAACCAACCTTGTACTTCAGCCGCCCCGCTCGTTGAATCTCCCTTGCCACCCAATCACCGGGAACGCTCCTCCCCAAGCTCCTCACCAAGACGGTGGTGCTCCTCCATTCCAGGCGAGCCGCCTCCAACTCCTCCTCCGGCACCACCACCACCTCAGTGAATCTCCTCTGCATCACGTCGAGCTCGCGTGGAGAGATTCGATGACTCGTCCATTCCGGCTGCCTCATCGCTCCCCGCGGCGCACCCCTAGCCACATCCGCCCATGACCGCCCCTTCGGTACAAACTTGGGAGCACTGGGATCCACCCCTCCGGCCTTCCCCACCGCCGGCGCGTCCTGCCCAGCTCCAGGTTCATCCATGGCCCACACCCCGCAAACTGTTCGACCTATCTCCCCACAGATCCCACCCCACCCCACGAATCTCAAAGCACACTTACCCCCGCACACTCCCCTTTCTTGTCTCGCGCCCGAAGAGAGCGCTTTCCCTCCGAGATCCCCAGAACTCTTTCGTTTCTTTTGGGAGAAAGACCTGCACGAGTATCACGGCTCTTTACCCTTTCTCAGCCCTCAGGAGTCACGAGCCAAGATTCACAACTCTAGTTTTTTATCTTTCACCATCATCCTTTCTTCGTTGTATTTTTTCTCTAGGACAGACGTGCTGATAGCATGCAATAGTTGGAGACCAATAGAATTATGCAATGAAATTAACGTTTCAAGACGAAATCCTACATAGCAAGCATCACATAGCTATATATGCTACCAATTATAGTAATCTAAAAAGATCGATGTGAATTACTTTGATCACTATAAGTAAAATTAGATATGATGTAGAAGCAAAATTCATTATATGAAAAAGGTAATCGCGTGCCGAATTTTAACAAGTCATACTTGATTAGATAGCGTCCGATTGAGATGATATTTTTTTTAAAAAAAATGAATAGCTTTTCAAGATCTATAATCTTAGGCTAACCTCCTAAAAGGTCAAAATTTTACAATTTGGGCTGCGAAATAAGCCGATCAAACTGAAATTTTTTTCTTCAAAAGAAAATTTGATCGGATGTTATCTTCCAATCCGCAAAGAATTAGATAAGGCGACAAAAGAAAAAGTTGATATAGAAATTGAGATCTATTTCATGTAAAATTTTAATTTTTTTCTTAATTATTTCTATTAGTCATATTTATTTTTAGAGATATAATCCTATTCAAATTAAAAGAGTAATTCAATCCAAATTGTACAAGAGGAGACTTTAATAAAATTATAAGTTTAGGAGGTGTGGAGTACCAATAAGATAAAAAAGAACTTAAGCCCTACTTTCACAATTCTCTCAATCCTCTTTTTTTTTGAGAGAGAGATAGAGATTCAAGTTGAGCTGATAGAAAAAATTATTCTTTCTTTCCTAATGTATCAAAGAGCCACTCATTTTTATGTGCCTTAAGCACTGGTCTTGATGTACTGCCACAAAAATTAATGAGCGGCTATGATGGATGTATGCATGGCCGGCTATTAAAGGTTTTTTTTTTTTTCATTTGCATCATAAGTAGGTAAAATCGTTGGCAACTCTAAAAGTTTGCATGATATTAAATTAGATTCTAACAAAGTGACGCTACGTTTCTCAGTCAAATACATGGCACTGAGAAACATCAAGCCATGACATGTCGACCCAAGAAATTGGTGAAAAACGTGGGATTAACTGGCGTTAGCATGGAAGCCATGTTCCCGTGACTGAGGTCTGTCAAGGACACGTCCGGACTAGTGACTGAAATCACATGGAAAAGGACAATTCGGTCCGCCGACACCAGGGTCCGCCACCGAGATGATTGATAATAAACTAAAACTGGAAAATTTTCACGTTTCCATATTGTTCTTATTTTATGATCTAGCGTGTAAGAAGTGCTGCTAAAATTGGGACGCTGCCACCCTAAAGATCTATTTATACTAGTGGCAGATTAGCAAGTAGCAAATCCATTAGAGACTCAGAGCCTGGAAAATGAGTACTGCGAGCGTGATGGAATCCTTGGATGGAGAATGTCAATCTTTGGAGCTCTTGAAGGCTCAGGCTCTTGGTTGGAACCACATATTTAGCTTCATAAACTCCATGTCCCTCAAGTGTGCCGTGGAGCTCGGCATAGCAGACATCATCCACGCCCATGGCAAGCCAATCTCCCTCCTCGAGCTAGCCACCAAACTATTCATTCCCCCCATCAGAAACGATGACTTGCGCCGCCTCATGCGCCTCCTGGTGTTCTCGGGATTCTTCGCTCGAAAGCGCGATGGAAACAGTCAGGACCACGACGACGAAGAGTTGTACATCCCCACCACCGCGTCTGCTCTCCTTGTCAAGGAGAAGGATGCGAACATCTCCTCGTTCCTTCTCCTGATGCTGGACCAAATGTTTCTCAACCCATGGCATCACCTCAGTAGCTGGTTCAAGCAAGACAAGGTGTCCGCCGCCACTCCCTTTGAGGCGGCACATAAAAGGGGTATTTGGGAGGCCATCAGCCAGAGCCCAGGCTTCAACAGCTTCTTTAACGAGGGGATGGCCAGCGACGCTCGGTTCGTGGCCAAACTGGTCGTCGAGGAGTGCGCCGAGGTCTTCCGAGGCCTGAGGTCGCTGGTGGATGTTGGTGGTGGGACGGGCGCGATGGCCCGGGCCATCGCCGAGGCCTATCCACAGGTCAAATGCACCGTCCTTGAGCTGCCTTACGTCGTAGCAAGCTCGGAAGCAAGCGAGACGGTCCAGTTTGTCGCGGGAGACATGTTTCAGTATGTTCCTCCTGCTGATGCGGTGCTGCTCAAGGTATACATATATGCTCCGGGTCTAGCTAGTTTTCACTTGGTGTATATATAGTAGCTCAGTTCGACGCCATATATAGTACTTGTTATAAACTTAATTACAGTAGTTTGTTAAAGATTCGGATGGAGGATAGAAGGATCATAACTTTGATATGGTTGTCACATCCTATGTTAAAAAAAAAGAAGCTAAAACAGTTATAAACTTGATATTTTTATTAAAGATCTGAATTTTGATATGATCTGCTTGCAGATTAACGTGAATCCCCTGAATTTATCACGTTTGGATTTGACAATCTAGAATTATTTCCGGCATCAGTTTGTGTGTTTGAGAAGTTTGGACCTCGGAGAAATTTAAGTTTCCTTATAAAATTACAGTATTCTCATAATCAATCTGCTCATGGTGATTAAAAGACATTAGAGAATCAATCGCATGCTAAATCATGGCTTGCATCATTACCCCACCTAGTGGGTGGTCTTGATTTATGTCGTGATAAAGCTGAAGTACCCAAAGCTGGCAGAGCTCTTTGGGCAGCTAAACTGTCCTCGTAAAAGCATGACCATGTATTTGATAACGTCCAGTCTTGCAGTTCGTCTTACTTCTTGTCGTCAATGTTTGCAGTGGATCCTGCATGATTGGGGTGATGAGGAGTGCGTAAAGATACTGAAACGATGCAAGGAGGCTGTTCCATCCAAAGAAGAAGGGGGGAAGGTGATTATTATCGAAATGGTAGTCGACTTCGATATTGGCCGTCCGGAGTTGGTGGAAACGCAGCTGCTCTTTGACATGCACATGATGGTCCACACCGCAGGGAAGCAAAGGAATGAAGGTGAATGGAGAAAAATTTTCACTGATGCAGGTTTTACCGACTACAAAATCATACCAGCATTAGGCTTGCGATCGGTTATCGAGGTTTATCATTGATTAGTGGATGGATCGATAAGGGAAGTCATCTACTAGTGACCATGAATCGATCAATTTACTGCTTCCTTCCAGTTTAATCTCAGATCTTCATTATGTAACGCATTACAAGTCTGTTTGTGTTGGTCTTCGTCGAGTCTGTCATCTGTCTGTCGTGTTAAAGTTGATTGGCTTTCTCAGAGCTGAAATAATAGAAGGTACTCTTCACTTGCCTCTCTAGAGATGGTTTGCTGTGCGTTAATTGTTGGAACCCTTTTGGACAATATTAATCTGGTCTCAACAAGTTGAAGACAGCAATGCTAATGCTAATGCTAAAGACAACACTTAATTAACCTGGTTTGCTGTCTTTAGCATTAGCATGAATGTAGCTTCAAGCAGCTCTCTGCATGAGAGAAAATTAAGAAAAAGGGAGCTTAATTCTCGGACATGGGACAAATCTTAGGCGCTTGGCCAAGAAATAGTAATAAGTATTTAATTATGTGAAGTGGTGTAGGCCAATTTAAAATTGGGCTATCGATAGATGGCCCAAGAACTGGGGCAATCATAACGTACATACATCTCTTGAAAGTCCAATCAAAGAGCCCAAAATTGCGCCGTCATGTTACACTACTAGCTAATTTTTTAATTTTTTCCAAGTATAAAAGTGTGAGCACTGCTTGATAGAGTTTCTTGGATCAGCTAATTGTAGCGCTTATGCAAATACACGTGGCTAGCTACTGCTTAAAATTTTAAATATAAGATAAGTTCTGAAAAGATTTCAGTTTTTGGATTAGGCAGTAATATGAAAGTTTTCCTATAAATTATTTGGTATGCAGAGTTCTTAATCTAGATAAGTTTCAAATGTTGCTATCCAAGTAGATGTGGGTATTACTAAAATATAGAATAATTCTGAAAAGTCTTAGCATGAAATGGATGCTAATATATATGCCTTCTTCATGAAATTATTTATGATTATATGGTATATATAATATTATATTCATGAAATTAATCTAGATAAATGAAAGTTTTGTTATAAATAGCTGAATCATGATAACTGCAGCATAATAAGACTTTCCTTGTTGGATCCATCATTCTTAAAGTCCAGTAATATTAAATCTCTTTTTCATAGAAATTTAGTATGGTTTAAATTTAGTATGGTAATGAGAATGGCTTAAATCTGAGAAATCTAATTAAAATTATTATGAGAATTGAAAAGTTAAAAAATAGAGCTGCTTTTATATTGTGTGAGGATTAGGATACTCAAGAAACAATGCCACCAAAATTCTTCAGAAGCTTCTTCCCACATGTGGAGGATATGCAAGCCATTAGCTCGCCAGGTGGGGGCGAGGAAAAAGAAAAGCCAAACAACTCTTGAACTCCAAATCACGACTTCGGATAGACCTCCATTGATGGATGCCATCCAGAAGTCCCAAAGGATAAGGGTCGAGGGATCAAGTCTTCCCTTTCCCTCTCCATCCGCAGTCATTTCCCTTTACCTCTCCTTTATAAAAGGCTTCATGTCACTGCCCACCACCTTATACCTCATATAAAGGCCTCACCGCCCACTTCGCTATGCCTCACAAAGGGGAGAATCTAAATAAAAATTTGACTCTCTCTCTCCTCCGTATGGCTCTTTTATCCTTTGCTTATCTCTTTGCTTTTATGGCCATGCATAAGATGTTAACTCAGAGGGGAAACCGACTCGACTAGAAGCCATATCTCATAGCCTACGGAGACAGCAGAGAATGCCAAGTAGGCTTTGCCAATACAAGAAAAGCATGGTTGGAAGATATTAATGAGAATTGGGTGGATTGGGAAGAAGGAGCAATCCAGATATAAAGTTGATGGTGCTCGTATTCCTTTCTGTCTGGTACCAAGCTCTTTGAAGGTCTTCGTTGCTTTAGTTTTGACACAGGATGCCTTTGATGGAACTTGCTTTATGGGCTATTGGTCGAACGGAGCAATAAACTTTACATGATAATGAAGCTATGGAGATACCTCCTGTCTGCAGCACAAGCATGATCATGAGCCACATGCAGGATTCGTATCGTTCAGGGATGGACCCTTTGTTTCAATCCTACTTCTCACCCTTGGGCACAGCCTTGATGAATAGGCCCTCCAAAAATGTACATTGGATGAGATGGGAATCTGATCCTTGGGGCACAGATTAGTACTCTCCTGCTTACATCAGAGATTGTTGAAAAGAGAAGCAACGGATACCATCTCTTCTTACAGTGGTGGTTGTTTATCGCCAATCAGGATATGGCGTGGTGATTGACATCACTCTCCTCAGTGTGTATTCCTACTGAGAGGTTCTGCTCTTGAACCAGAATCAGGATGGTGGCGTTCCCACCATGCACCTTGAGGAAAAAGAGCTTAAAGTTGAGCTTGAGCTCACTTATACTAGCAATTTATCTCTAGTGCAAGACCAAGAAGCAAAGTCCTTTTTATGTGGTAATATGGACTGCATTTTGATAGACAATTCAAATGGACATTTTGCTTACTGTATATTATTTATATTTTGTTATTTTTTTCCACGTCAAATTTTATTGGAAAACATGCAATGAATTAAGAAGACGAGTATACGTTGAGTTCTTTTCTGATCTTGATAATTTTTCCCCAAGGGCTTCATTTTGGCCAATTGGGAGCACTTGAGACTCTGAATGATAATTCTGCATCTGAGTCGGAATAGTGATTCCGGGAAGCAATTTGATAATTAAATTTGGGAGAATCATATAATGCGCAGATCACCAGCTTGACCTTCTTTGTACATTTCCCTTTTATTTTTTGATTGTTCTGTACTTAACATTAAACATAGGAGTTAGCCATTTCGTTCTCATTATGTCTTTCCTGGCATGGTTCTATTGGAGGCTTGCAATTTGATACAGCAGGGTTGAATCTGAATGTCATGAACTGATTATGAGTTAATGAAGGAATCCGGATATGCCTTTTTTTTCTCTCCTTAACTCTAAAAAATTTCATGGACCAAAGAAGCCGAGCGTTCCTTTATTCTTATTCGCATCAATTACTCTTGTAGGGAAAGCATTACATGGGTAGAGCTACACAGACTTGATCCTTTTGCAGGTTGACATCCTCTTGAAATACTAGCTGTTCTGTTCCTGACTATGTCTTGTGTTTGCAAACTCTAGGGAGGCAAAAAAAAAAAAAAGCTTTTTTGTTTTCCAGAGCAGAGCATCACTGGTCGCAACAAAATCAGCAATAGTCCGAACAATATAAATATTATGTATTCTTATTCTTTTCTCTTTTTACTTCTTGTTCTTCCTATCTGTTGCAGCAACATCCAGCAATAAAAAGACATCTAGGAATAAAGGGGGAATACTAACTTTCTTCAGCTGAACTTGGATCGATGTTTCTCCGGTGCAAGCACCAACAGAGACGAACGTGGCAATTGACAGGCCAAAGTTCAGTTGGTATCCAATCCTAATCACTACAAGTTACTGACTACTAAGATTTAACTACTATGAACAATTTTAATTTTCATTACCAAATCTTTCCTTCCAAATGCACGTGTTTTCTGAAAAATTCTTTAATCGCCTCCACTTAAACTCCTTACACGATGGTCATCGCAATTGGCCGGTCAACCCTCATGTTTAGACCAAATCTAACTGAACCCTAGTTTCTCTAGAAGAAGATATTTGTTATTGCATTGGCTATGATTCGATATCCAACCACCATCACTTAGTCTTTGCAACTTCTACCAAATATGTATTCCACCATTTTTTTCTCTTGTCCGGTGATCATGAGCACAAGAAGGATGCGATCTGAAATCTCAGGTCAATATGTTGGGAAAAGAGGGTCAACACACGCAATTCGAACTAGCAAGAGGATTGGATGATTTGGATGGTGGGCTCTGAGGGGAGAAGAATTAATTAGGACTAATCTCTTATTGCCATGAAGAGAAGGCCGATTCAACATCTGCGGCCTTCACTGTCGGACCTTGGCCGCAGAGATTAGGTCCAAACACAATCATTATCTAAATTAAAGCCAGTTCATCAAAGTTAGAATTGGTGGGCCTCGGCGGAACAGAAAGGTGGGACAGAACCCTCTCCAAAGGGAGCAGGTGCTGGTGATGGAGAGTTGCCCCTAGCACTCCGAAATATTTTGTTTTTTGATTTTATTGAGTATATCCGTACTCGTCAGCTATGATCCATTCGCACTAGCAGAAGAAAACAAGAAAAAAAAAAAAAAAAAAAAAAAAAAGTAGAAGAGCTGGGATCCAAGGAAGGTGTGGAAGCACATGAAGTTAGGCTGGCGTTTGTCACGCTTCAGTCTGACATTTGATTCAGAGGGTTGAGTGCAGCGATTCGTGTGAATGGCTTGGCCTTGATTTGGGAAGAAGGGTGAGGTTGGGCAGCACGCTAAGGAAAAGGAGTTGGATAAAGTGGGCCCCAAGTCCCAAGTCGCATCCGGTGCTGACCTAGCACCACCTCATGTTGTTTGCCCGGTCAGCCGTCGACGACGTCGTGCTGATCCTATATTTTTAGTTTAGGTTCGGAATGGTTGGAAGTAGTTTGGTATGAAAAAATAAATTTCATACCAAATTATCAAATATGCAAAAAGATAATAAAAAAGATGATAAAAAAATGATGGAAACCCCACAATCCCATCTCTAATGATTTATTTTTTTCCAAATTAATCAACTAATTGTGTGGTCATATTTAAATATGTTTATTAATACGAAATTAAAAATATTAACATTTATTTATAATAAAAAATATATTTTCTAATATCTATGTAATTAATTTAAAAATACTTATCAACTCATATAAATATATTTTAATATTTGAAATCATCTATATTATTCATGACAACCTTCATATAAGTAAATGATCAAATGGATTGAGCAAAAAAATATGTTATTATAAGAATTATTTATTCAAAAGCATGGTTGAAAATTAAGAATATTTCTAACTAAGATTATCTCTAACCAAATATAGTAATCTTTTAAGGATACAATTTTTTGGAGTAATTTTTTCATCAACCAAATACGGTAAAATTTATTTTTTTCGTAATTATTTTTTCAGATTAATAATTTTTAAAAATAATTGAATTATTTTGTAACCTGACATATTCTGACCAGACGAATTCGCTCAGTACTCCAACCCCTATCTCTCTAGTTTAGTAGTTTGTAGATAGAGGGTCTGTCATTATCTTGTTGTAATCAATGCCTTGCAAACTATAACTAATTGCTATGGATAATTAGTTATTCGCATTTATGTGCTGTTGGCTGGCATCCAGACAAACGGCTGGGCTGGTGGAAGACATTCATGCGAAAGCTAAACTGATGTCTAGAAATATGATATGGGTCAAATCAATCAAGATTCATCAATGCTAAGCGACCATGGTGCAGTTGATCAATGTGATACAACAATAGATGAAGAGGTTTTTCTTTCATTTGATGATAGAACTTCACCATTTTCCAGTTTATGGAACACTAGCACGAAAGAATATATTAACACAGGAGAAGCAAGTTTTGATGGAGTTTTTGCTGGTCTCTGATTTATTATCTAGTTTTAACCTTCATTCTAAGTCTCTGTCTCTGTTCTCGGTTACCATAAGATTCTTTGAGGATGTTAGTTGCTTTAAGATACAGATTGGTAGCCAATGTTAATATTGAAACTAGCTTTCGAAGGTCATAATCCTAAAACAATTTGGGCGATCGGATATTATTTTTCTAGAAAGTTTACTCTGTATAAGATTTTGAATATCATATGTGATAGGTTTGGCAAATATATACTTTTCCAAGATCAATAGTTGTTTGAAATGTAATTTAGCGTATTAGTTATGTTTGTGAACAAATTAACAAAATCTTTCTTTATCTAGTCCAAGCCCCTTAACTTAGCTTAAAATTTGCTAGAATTAGCATTTATTATCCTAAAAAGTACTGATCACTTTTGAGAAAATGTTAACCATGAAATTAAAGCTATGTAGCTTTATGATGTTTTTGAAAAGCTTAACTTAGCTTAAAATTTGCTAGAATTAGTTGTTATTGTTCTAAAAAGTACTAGTCACTTTTGAGAACACTAAAAATGTTAATCATGAAATTAAATCTATATAGCTTTGTGATGTCTGCTAAAGAAATAAAGAAGTTACTTTCTTGTTGCCTTCAATCTTGTTCCTATTTCTTGGAAAATTTCTCAAATTCTCTTCTAGAGATTTGAATACTTCTTTCTATTAGCATTTATTGTATAATAAAAAACTAATTTTTCTAGTCATGGTTAAAATTTTGTTGAGAGTAATATTTGTGTGTTGAGGAATAGGACAGAAGCTAATTTCATTCGCCAGCAAAAATTAGAAGGTTTTCCACAAGCTGTGGAATGTTACAAATATTTTTGATAAGGGATGCTGCTATTTCAAAGATGCATGTATAATTAACTTCAAGTTCATGCTGTCAAAATAGTTAATACTCCTGCTCAGCCCGCATTATTACCTTCATATTGAATAAGCGAACACAATTTGTCCAGATGGAAAGAAAACCAAAGCATGCCTTGACACATAGGACCATCAAGCAGGTGCTGCACCTTTACAAACAACAAAAAATGCAACAAATCCTCTAAAATAAAACTGAAGTGATGGGTATTATCTTTGCTAATGAAGCAAAAGTTTATTATAGATAAACTTAACCCTTTCATCATCATCAAAAAAAAACTAGAGAAAAAGAAACTTAGCCCTTTCAAAGTCACTTCACCAGCATTAGGAATGGGGGCCCTCATGCATGTAAGTGTTGTCCTTTTGTACTCAACCTTTTCATTGGCTATGTGAACGTTGCCGCCGGAGATTGACAAAGTTCTTCGGGACAACTTTCACCATATTTTAAACTCCTATGGACGTAATTACCGAGACAAGTTGTCATGACCAAATATAGTTTCTTTAGAATTAACTACTGTATGCTCATGTCATTGGTCACTAACCTTGGATTTGTGACCAAATAAAACATTACAAAACCATATCCGTTGATTATTATATTCACATATACGAAGGCAAGTTGCAAGCGACAGAACCACAATTCTCATCTCACTCGCGTGTTCACGGTTACGAAAGCAACCCAACAAAACTGTATGCATGTATGAAAAAGTATTGCTGATATTGTCCATTTCTGAAAAAGTATTACAATATTCCGCTTGATTTCTTCTCCACCCCCCAATTTCACATCCGGGAGAGCGACGTGATAGCTCTACGCGCGGTGTGAATACAGTGAATAAAATAATCCCTCTCACCATACAATGAACAATACAATCAATAGCAAGTTAGCAACCACCCTTACAAGCATCTTAAAAAATATATATATATTATATATAATATTTCATATAGTTTTCTTCAGTTTCAAAAGCTTCTCAAAATATTATATGTTTTATTTTATTTTTTTTTTTTTGGACAATCATATAAATCATCCATCTTAAGGGCAAAAAAAAATTGATAAGAACGGGGAGGGCAAAAGAATGGAATCTGGAGGGAGCTTCTTTCCGTTCCTCGGGGACCATCATGGATGACGATGGCACGCGCGGCGGGAGCGGGCGAGCACATGGACCGCGCGTGCTCCAGGGTCGCTGTACGGCGCGTGGGCCAGTCACCAGTGACGCGATGATAGGCACGACGCGGCGAGGACGGCGAGAAGCATGGGGAGAAGCGCCGCGCGAGTGCGGCTGCCGCTGGCTTGGTCGCCGCTTTGGAAGACCATCGTGTTGTTGATCACGGGCAGCCCTGCCGCCGCCGCCGGATTCTCGCCCGCCGATTTCTGGCTGTTAGAGGATCAGAAAAGACCACAAAACTAGTTAGATATTGTATAAGGAATTCAAGTATCCAACTATATTTTGAGAAGTTGGAGAGGTGGGATTCTGGGTCGTTTGGACTGGTGCAATTGGAACGACCTTATTAGGCGAGCAGGCAATTGTGGAGGCCGAACTTGGTATCATCCCAAATCCAGACAAGGTGTGGAAGGGGACGAGAGACCGTAGACCACAGTAAAGTAAGGTGGCTCAGACGCGCACGCAAGCCCATACCGACACTAAGCCGGACCGCCTCTCCATTCTCCCAGGGCGAAGAGATGAGATATTTAGTAGCCAGTTCGGCTGATGTTTCATGCAATTTTAGCATGGCCCACTAAACAAATCGCAACCTGCCATGTCAGCACAGAAGGTTGACTGGCGAATAAGAGACAGCTTAGCGAAGCTTGTCTGGGACCGGGATATATCAAATCATCTCTCCAACGTTACGTCCGGCGGTCGCGCCATCTATCAATTTTGGTTTAAACAGGCCGGAGGCGGAGCAAGAGTGCACGCATCTGTATACACGGCCAGAAGGGAAAGCCTTCCTTGCCGCGCCCACTTCAAACACCCTTGCGTTGCGACCCATTAACGCAAAGAGAGCAATCTAAATCACTATACGTATCTGCCCCGAACCCGAAGCACTTGGCCGCACCCACAGACGGGTGGAAGGAAGGAAGGAAAAAGAGAAGAGCTTTAATTTGACTGTCGCGAGGAAGGCGAAAAATACCATACCTGGCAGTGTCAGGACAGAAGGTGATGAGGTAGTTGGCGTTGTTGCAGGTGAAAGTAGAGGTGGAGTCGTCAAAGGCGTAGCTGTAAGCCCGGGGGCAGGCGTTCTTGAAGAACTGGGAGTAGGACGAAGGCTTGCAAGTGTTCGGGCTCCCGTAGGCGCCGCTGCAGCAGTACTGCGGCGACCCGAAGGCGTCGCAGGCGCTCTTGCACGCCACGCTCTCGCTTCCCCCGTCGGCGCTCGCCAGCACCTTGAGGTCCGACGGGCAAACACCGTTGAGGTCCACCAGACACCCCGTCGGGCTGCAGTTGCCGCCGGCGCTCGCATCTTGCGGCGTCACCAGCATCGGGAGGTTGTAGCCGTCGACGAGGCTGACATCGTAGAAGTCCATTCCTCCGCTGCCGTCGAGGGTGAACTCGGCCAGCGTCGCCGGGGGAGTGGCGCCGCTGCCGGAGCACTGAACGGTGCCGGACCCGCAGTCGCCGGTCACGCAGGTGAACTTGCCGGTTGTGGAGTCGGTGGAGCAGAGGGCGCGGCCCCAGATACGGCCGGACCACTTGGATGGCACATTCAGGGTCTGCGACGCCCCCTTTTCCAGCGCGAACCCCGTTGTCTCCAGCGGCGCCGTGCCTGCTCCCGATAGCAACCCCGGCCACACCGTGTACTCACAGTTGTTCGTCAGCGTAAACGTCGCAGACAGAGCCACTGAAACATAAAGGATAAGACACGTTATAACTATAAACCCCTCAAGCAGAGGAAAACAGAGTAAAACAGGGGAGAACAGGGGAGGGGATTCAAGGACGCCCATTACCTGAAACGAAGAAGAGAAGAAGAGAATGAAGGACCAGAAGAATTGGGGAAATGGCCATTTTAGAGGATTTTGGTCGGTTCCTTTGATTGGCTTTTGTCTTCACGAGAATGCAGTAGAAGCCTAGAGAGCTTTGGGAATTTGAAGGGGAGGGGAGTGAATTTATAGCGAGAAGGCAAGAGAAGGTGAGCTGAATCTCTTGTGTCCGTATCTGACAGTCTGCAAGTGGGACCCTGGTGCGTGGATATTTACAAACGTTTCATGCAATTCCGCAAATCACTCTTTGAACAAGTCTCTGCATCTCTCTGTTTCGCCTCTGGTTTTGGACCGCAACAACAGAGAGCAGGGAGGGGACACGTGAGGATTCAAGGCTTGAAGAGCCGAGGGAGGGTTGAGTCCAAGTAAAAACGGCTCTTGGATACATCAAAGCGGAAGCATCACAATAATGGGATAAAGTTTTTTAAACTTTTGTGGGGAAACGGAGGGTTTTGGAATGCGAACGTATTGGCCGTTGGTTCAGCGGCTTCACGGACAAACCTCTGGGACGTGGTCAAAATGGGGCCGCAGGACGGCTGCAGGTCTCTGGGGGCATAATATTTTAATGTTTTATTATCTTATTTTATGCATAACTGCTCGTTTTGTAAATTTTTTTGATGTCGATATGAAGAGATCCCGAGCGTCAAATAGCCGCCGGAGGAGAGCCGCCGGTCCGGAATTACATGCCGCAGCCGTTTTGGATTTACACACGTTTGGCAACCCCCGGATTTGTCAACGTTGAACAGACTTTGACTATGAGTGTAGAATTTCTCCTTGCCTCCTGTCTAACGAGGCCTAAAATTGCGGACTTTTCTTCCACTTTTAAGTTAAAAATCGGACATAACCTATTGTCTCTTACATAAGAGATTATATTCTACGCCACGTGCATCAATATAATCGTGCACCATACAAATTATAATATTTGCTTCTCATAGACCGATTACCAAAATAAGCACGAGATGAATGGAGCCTATGAAAATCAGACCAAATCATTGATACGATGCATGGCTATACGGTGCACGTCGTATAAGTTATAATTTGCCCTCATGTGGACTATAGCCCATCTTTCGATGCCGTCACTTTTTATTTGATTAGAAAAAAAAAAAAAAAAAACTTGTCTTTCCTTAGGAAGAGCTAGCTCCCTTAGCTAACCATACATCTGCATATGAAAGCTTCAACAAACAACCGGTATTTAACTCTTATAGTGGTTCTTTTACATTTTTTTTTATTTACGATGGTTGGAATTTTTTGGCTCTCTCAATATGCTGAACTTGCCATGTTCAAGTTCATGCCATAGTCACTAAATTTATATTGCAAGGGCTAGAGCCATATTTACTAAATTTATATTGCAAGGGCTGGATAAGTAGCATTCATAGGGGAAAATAACTTGATATTCTTGTTGGCAAACAGAGGCAACTTTTGCCCAAATTTCAGCTGTTTAAATCCTTCCCTTTTGAAAGAGTGCAATTTATAAGAAGACAGGCGCTACCAAGTGACTGAACTCTCCAATCTTTGTAGAACTACCCCAACTAATTCTTTTGGGTCTCGTGTGGGTTTTGTTTTCCAATAAATGACTACGGTTTCCGATCTTCTGCTTCTTTTTTATTTCGAGAAAATTAATATCAATATATTACTTGATTACTACTCTCTCATTCCATGGCATCTCGTTAGATTAATATATTAAGGAGGAGTAGATGGTGTCTAACGTTATGTACAACCACATCGACATAACCCATTTCACAGAGAACTTATTTAGTTTATAAAAAGAATTTTTTTATTAGAATATTTTTTTTGAAAAGTCGGTGTCTGCAAAAATTGCCACATTTCAAAACAACTTATATTTTGTTAAGCACTAACTTTTTTGAAAAATTTATATAAAATACTTATTATATTCTAAATAAAGAAAAAAATCTTACTTCATTCTATCTCAAAGTTTGAGGGAACCTTCGGAAAAAAAAATATTCCAATTGCTGAATGACGGTAATTAAACTTTTTTGTGTTCTTTATGATTTTTTTATTAAATATAAAAATTTTATTTTTAGAAAAAACTATTGTTTATTTTTCTTCTTTAAAAATTCTATGCTCTTGCTTAAACGAATTCCTCTTTCGATCCTACATCCTCTATTCTCATTCGCTGCTAGAATTCGACCTCCGTTGATGGATGTGCTTGACCGGAAGGGTCCTCCACGAGGTCAGTAGCTAGAAAGCTCCTTTGGAAGAGCAAGCTTCGAAATTCACTCGGCTATATGTATAGCATCACATAAGCTTTTTTTACATTTTTTATTAACTATATATTTTTTTTCTTCTTTCTGCGAATCAAAAGAGTAGTGTTGGAATGAAAAGGGCCCCGAGTTGGTGGCCGTCTTCCCCGTCATGCAGCACTGATGAGGTAAACAGATGCAAGACTCCAAATAACAGTGGGAGACAAACCTTATGTGGCATTATGGATAAGTGTAACTTTTTAGCTGGATTGGATGTCTAAGTTTAGCTCATACTCAGACTTTTGACCTTAAGAAATGCTTTGCAGCCTTTGGAGTCAAATTTAAAATTATAAGAAATGTTACACTCCATTGGTGCTCAATGGCGGCCCTTAGAATGGAGGGAGAATGGGGCATCAATGATTCAAACGATTCGGCGGTATTTGGATCAGGACAAAAAGAATTCCTTGACAAAGGTCAAGGGTGATCACAAGAGGCAGCTAGGACACTGAGAACAATTGAAGTCAAATGATTGGCTAAGAAAGTTACTGCATTCCCTGTGCCTCGTACGACAAAGGCCAATGCTTAAAGAGATTTTTGTATAAATATTTTTATAAAAATGTAAATTTGTATAAATACTCTTTTAAAATTTATATTTATTTTTGTACTTTTATAAAATATTGTTTTTGCACAAATACTTCTAATATAACGGTTCTTCTAACAGCATTAATAAAAATTATATTTATTTTAATTAAAATAAAAACTATATTTATTTTGTTTTCCATCGTGATAGCTTTTTTTGTTGCGCATCTATTCATTAAGAATATTTTAGCTATTTTAAATTGAAACCATTAATTTTTTAACGACGTTAGATGGCGTTGGTACATATGCAAAAATAAGCATAAGAAAAAGGTAGAATAGCCAAACAAGTGTTTTACGAGGGTACACATATAATATCAATTTTGAAAAAGTATATATATAAAATTTGATATTTTGGAGGGTATTCATATTAAAAAATCTATGTTTAAAATTGGCAATGGCACGACCATTGTAACTGGTTCTCAAATAACAACCAGTATCCAGCACTTGTCCGGCTATGATGGTTGTTATATGGTAATAATTTTGAGAATTGTTCTATGCTTTTACTAACTACTTAATTAAAAATATATTTTTTATTCAAAATTATGTGCAAGAAAATAAGTGTTGACTTTATTTGATGATCTTACTCGAGCAATATGCATGCAGGGATACATTTTTCCTTATTGTGTATTATTTTATAATAATCAAATATTGATATTTTGTTCTAAATAGACTCAGTTCAAACTGAAAGGGCAAATAGTGCTCATGGTTTCGTTATGACCAAAAAAAAATGGTTTCAAGGGAAGTTTTCCATCCGTTGGCAGCGATCCGGCATTATTGGAACGTTACCTAAAGCAACTATTAAGAGAGAAATTAATGTCTTAAAGAATTGTTGAGGGTGATCATATCTTAGTGGTAGTTATACAAAGTAATGATGATGAGCTCAGATCCTCTTGGATTCAGGGTCGAGGTCCTGAAGCTTCATTTTGAATAACAAATCATCTCGCCCCCTTTAATGCTTACCACTCTGGGAAGATTCTCTAGAGATGTTATGTATATGTTCCCTCACCTCTAGAGTGTATTATCTTTCTGGACTCTGATGGTTGTGCTCACGCGAGGCTAATATGAGCAGCCATCAAAAAAAAATAAAAAAAAATAACAAACCATCCATGTGTGGCCAGAATTATGATCGGATAGGACTCCTCCGCTGTGTAGAACATGAACCACAAGCCTTAATCATGTAATCATGGCTGATCTACAGCACACAAACTAGGGCATGACCTCTCCAGTTCAATCCTAGACTGAAGAGGATCTTGACTCAGAGGATCGCATCCAATTGATGCCAAAAACCTATAATACTGCTGATGTAGGACTCAAGTCAGAGTATCTTCATGTATGGCATCATCTTTGTCCCACATTTCTTGAAATTTAGCAGTATGTCACTTCGTTTCTTTTTCCTCATGGCCTAATATTTTTAGTGTTGGATTACACAGGATTATCCAAATAGTAGAGAATACCAAGGAGCTAATAGTTAGAGTATATTTGCATTAAAAAGCCTTGTCATCTGTGGTGGTTTTTTTTATTTTAATTTTCTTCTTGGGATAAGTTCTCTTGAGAGTTGGACGATCATGTATGGCCCAATGCATGGTGACAAAGTTCAAATTTCAAACTTCAAACCGTTCTTTCGCTCTCGCTCGGCGGGTCCAAACTTTCTTGCAAATTTTCGTACCATGGGTGTCCTTGTCTTGTTTTGTTTCGTTTCGTGACTTCAATTGTTTTAGGAAACAAAAACATAGATGTATACGGTATCTATGAATCGATATGTATGGATCTGAAATTAATTAACCTGGACAAAGGAACGCCGCCGTGGAATCGAAGACCAAGTCTGACATAGGAGCCTTGAATGAACTCCTGAAATTTAGATTAGATGGCATGGATCGTTTCCATTCATATTATTTGCAGGTGGATCTTTCTTTGGTTAATGTCAGCTATAGGATTTGCAACTAGTCAAACCGATTCTGTACCAAATTTGATTAATTAGTCAGAGAAGAAGAACACGCATGGAAAAGAGGATTCGACTTAATTTTCTTTGCATGGACTAAAGCTTATATTATCCCATGCTGCGATTGGGATAGCTGCTTGGCACCCACGTTTAATTCTGCACCTGAATCTCTGACAAATAATTACCGTGCCCAAGCAAAGAAATTGAAATGGATGTGAATTTAAATATGAACAAATATAAATAGGATACTACTATTGTTTTGAGAATAGACATTTAATTCAACATATCTTTAATTTTGAATTTTCAACCTCACAAACAAAAAACATTATCAATGCAAACCTAGTAATAACTATATCAAGAAAAAATAATAATGGGGTTAGAGAGTGATCCCACTAGGATTCGAACTCAAAACTTCTGATACTATGTTAAAATTATCATTTATTCCAAAATCTTAAACTGGTAGAATACAATAGGTTTATTTATATATTTTATATATTTTTTTTACAGATTAAGCATATAAATACATATGGTGTATATAAATAGAAATTATATAAATATTACGAACGTCAAACTATACCGGGGTTTGGTAAGTCTCAACCGCAGCCTCACCGGTCTACCAACCCCGCGGCGGACGAATCCAAGCGCTGCGGCCCTGCAGAGAAGTCGCCGACGCATTGACACGGAACGCATTAAAGTCCGGATCGGGAGTGACGCGACCCCGAGCCAATGGCACGACCCGGACGTGCGTTTGGTGAGCCCATTAATTTCTCGCTGCTTTTTTTTCCTCCTTTCCAAAGTAGTTAATTGGCATCGATTCTGTGTGGATTTTAGACTTTTTAGTTAAGCCGCGCAGCTGTTTGCCTCTAATTCCAAGATTTGACGTGGAAAGGCCGGCCAGGGCATTTAATCTTCACCATCCTACGTGGACTTTTTACCCAAAAGATTTCAACGAGCTTGACTCTTCGGCTCGTGTGATCGGGCCGCTGACAAAAAGTCAAGACCGGCGGTTGCTTTCGCGTCATATACAGGTTGGCCACGGATTCTCTGATGGCTGGAGAAATTATCTCGTGCACTGCATGCGCCTTATAGCATTTCATGCTGATGCGCCTTCGTATGGGATACAGCTCACCAAAAGACTCAATCCGTGCATAAAATATTACCCGATGTCCAGGTCATACTCGAGCCAGTCACTTTTTATCGACCCATATACCCTAATTTTTTAGTGGTAGATAACTAAATATCCAAAAAAAAAAAATGAGGGCAAAAGATGTAAGTAAGAGGAAGAACACTCTAGCAGACCGAAATACAACCTCCTTCTATTCTTTGATTGTCCAGCGACTTAGGCATCATAGGATTTCCGCCGGATACGTTCCGGCTAAAGGGCTTTTTTGCTTTGTGCTATTTCAAGTTGGAGGGCTGCCATCCGACGAGGACCTCGATTGCAGCAACCGAGCGCCACTTACCTCCTCGAATTCCGACTAGAGCAGTTGACCACTGAGCTCTTCAGCGTCATTGCGCTTCTCGCCGCAGTACCTAGAGTCAATTAGTTCTCATCGGCAGCACATGCTATAAACCATAATCGCTCGTTTCTATAATGATATATCAAGGTACATGCTTGATGAATTGGGTTCAAAAAACGAGTGGATTCAATTGGTGGCATGCACGGTGATGTGGTGCATACAACGTAGGCAAAAATTTTTCCTCCTCGCTGTTATGATTTGATATGGTTTGGTTTGCTGTTTTACAATTAAATACGCTCATCCCAGTTTTTCTATCAAAAAGGCGGAAGAAAGATGACTAAGCACATTATCGTCGTGGAGTTGGATGAATGGTGCTAGGCATTACGCATGACACATGCACGCGGGCGAAGGATGACTAAGCACATTGAGTTACAGGTATAGTCTGTGTAAATAGATTACTGCCATAGATCACTTGCCATATCACCAATTCAATATGGTAGTTAAAGTTGGTATGGGACATGATGTAGTAGTTATGAGATTGCGTCAGTTAGGCCTGATATAGTAGTCCGGGGTTGGTGAGGTACACGATCGGATTATTTTTAGCATTTTTTATTTAGATGTCATGTAATCTTTAATATTGAATCGAGTAGATCCAACATGGTAATGAGGCTATGTAGTTTGCACTACACGAAGATGCATTTCACGGAAACTATGCTTATGTACCTTGTCGGGCTGGTTTGGTTCGTGAGAAGCTTTTTTTTTTTTTTTTTTTTTTTTTTTTTTTTTTTTTTTTTTTTTTTTTTTTTTTTTTTTTTTTTTTCAATCAAAAAATATGATTTCTGAGAAGGAGATTTCTAAAAAAAAATGTCTAGAAAAGTACTTTTGGCATGTTTGGTTGACCATAAGAAAGTGACAGATTTGCAGAGTACTTATGTTTGGTTGACCATAAGAAAGTGACAGATTTGCAGAGTACTTATGTTTGGTTGACCATCTATTTTTCAAAAAAAGTTAAGTGTAATTCTTATTATACCCTTAATAAAAATTAGGTCTTTAATGCTTCTTTAATGCTGAAGGCTATTTTTGGAAAAAATAAAAATGGAGTGATTTCCGGCTCATGGAAAAGTAACTTTTCCATATTTTTCATAGAAAAGACTTTTTCATGAAATGTGAAAATCATATTTTTATAGAAATATAATTTTTTTATTTTTTTTTTGAAAACTCCAATCAAAAGGCATCTCATTACTTTTTCGTTGACCATATTTTTTCTTCTTATTTTTCTACGAACCAAACGAGCCCGATCAAGTTTGGTGTATCTGGGATTTCTTTACGGTCCACTACGAGAGGGAAAGAAGTCTGACGCAGCAACATTAAATTCCATCAAGCTTTGAATGAAGAATTATGTGATCTTTTGCCCGCAGAAAAATCTTTGTAAAGTCACAGCTGCAATTCCACGTCATCGATTTAGAAGTCAAACATAATTTGGAATTCGCAACATCATTTCTTATGTCTGGTATAAAATGGTAACCAAGAGGTTCCTTTTGTCTTGCGTCATTGAGCCAATAAAAAGAGAGGGAGAGAGAGAGACGCACATCATGCATCAAATCATAACAGCTAGGCCTAAGTCCGCAGGTGTCCCTTGAACCTAGAACCACTTTTACCTTCTTTCGTGAGGACAAGGTAGGAAAAGCCAGAACATGCCCGAGTTTGGTACTTAATTTGTATATTTGGTTAAAGAAACTTGAACTATAAAGTGACAATGAAAATGAGTGATTTCTATTTTAGCTCTTTAGTTAGAAAAGAGTTTCAGATTCTGCAGAAGAATAGAAATACCTCTATCTTCCAAAATTCAATCTCTACTTCAAATCCTATTCTAGCTTCAATTCCAGTTCTGATTATAAATCAAATGCATCGGAGGATATAGTTATTCTAATTTCAATTTCGATTTCGATTGCAAACCAAGTACACCCTAGGTTCATAGGATCTCCAAACATCAACTAATTGGCCCATCCACACAATCTAGGATAAAGGCAGGGTAGTCCTTTTCCTCAGCTGGGAATTCAGCAACCAAGTTAGGCTTAAAGGCCGCTGTAACGTCTGTTAACAGCTTGCGGATAAACAGACATTTAGCCAACTAATTAGAGCGTGACTTCATCTCAGTTGCTATTTTGCTATTTTGGAAGCGCAATGCACATCAAATTAATATAATTATAACTAAATATATACTAAATAATTATTTAAAATACATAATATATTGAAAATGAACAATCTTATTTCAATTACTCTTGACATGCATGGTAGCGTCGAACACGCACAAGCACGTATGCGCGCGCACGCACATATGTATGTATGTATGCAAGCATGCATATTGATTCATTATTAATTAATGTAGTTCGCTCAAGATGACTTAATTTAAGATGTAAGCTGCAAGTAGGGGTGCAAATGAGTCGAGTCGGATTATGAGTTACCCTGACCCAATTCGGTTCCTTGTTCGGGTCACTGCTACAATTTTTGACCTAACGGGTCATTCGGATCGAGTCGGATCCATGTATAACTCGAATCCGACCAAAAAAATTGGAACTGGTTCGAGCTAACTCATCTATGGATTTAGAACTTGTGTTTGCACCTCCTCGGACTGCAGCCCGCGGGCCCAAATAATTTTACAAATCTGGGTCGGATCGAGTCGTACAATTAAAAATCCAAAATTATCCAGATTTCAAATAGGTCGGATCGAAATTCAGTAAACCCAAACCCGACCCAGAAAATGGAACGGATTTATTTTTAGAACCCGACCCGGCCCAATAGATCCTCCAAAATGGATCGGGTCAGGTCACGGTTCAACCCGACCTATTTGCAGCCTTAACTACAAGGCTAACCACCTTTTACATCTCAAGGAGTCAAAGTATAATAGTATAACCTCCAGGTTTCCATCTCTTTAATTGATGGTAAGTTGGGCTAGGCACCCAATTTTTGCAGTCGCCTCATAAAGTTTCAGGTTCCGGACAAAGGGTGTCTAAATCATGGGTATCTAAAATTGTGTCTAAAATTTTCACACCGGAAAGAAAGCATCCCATCCACCTTGGGTATTTAAAATGTGAGAAATGGAGAAAAAGTCAATTATACTGTTTGGGAAATGGAAACGTTATCACCAATCTTGACAAACCAAATTCCAACGTTCTACATCCACATGGCAGGCTCTTATGGGCCAATATACATGCACTCCTTGATGGCCATGGTGATGTGTTGTTGAACGGGTCCTAAGGAGGACTGGTCCACGATGCTTAAAAATACTAGAAGATTTTCCCACACAAGACATTCACCGAATTGAGATGCCTTGTTTTTTCCATTCTTTTTCCTTCGTTCTATAAAGGGAAGATAAAGCTTCACGTAAAGGAGTACCGAACCGAAAGCTCCAAATATAGCTTGTAATTGAAGCCCACAATCAGGCATTTTGGATTCCTTTCGCATGATCACGAGCTGATCCAGACGACTTGAGGACTAGATTTTTAAGCTTTATACATTGTTCTGTTCTGACCAGCGAACAGCATTTTTATGCTTCTTTTCGGAAAATTGACACTCCAGTTGCGCATAGATTACAATTCGAGCTAGAAAGAAGGCATACAGCTACACAAGTTTTTTTATCAAAAAGAAAAATAAAGCATCATTCACAAAAGAAAATATATAGATTCGGAACTAACGCGGTCACAAAGCCATTGACTAGATTTAAGTGATAATGCACAATGTGAAGAATATAGTTAGGCCCAAAGCAAGAATCTTGAATTTGATCTCAGCTCCAACGACCGACCACCCATGATCGATCATTCGGCGAACCATGGATTTAAAAGCTTGCCAATGTGAATGGCAGGAAAGGCGGAGTTATTTTGCTTCACACGAAATCATGGAAATGAATGATTAATCATCGAAAAAAAGGTGTATCCAATCATTCTTCAAAGCAAGACATGAGTTGTCCCTAGAGCTAGCTTATCAGGAATCACATACTTTCGGTCAAGTGGGAATTGATTCCAAGCCAACCACAGGCATGGCCAAAGTGGTTATAATCAGCCACAGCTCCAGATCTCAACATTTCACAATGGAAACAAGATAAGGTCCGGCTCTGAGTGGTCGGGGGAAGTTCGCATCTATAATGCCAATGACAGGTTGCAGATGAAAGGAGCCACGGCTGTCTTGTCTTCATCAGAATCTGCTTTTGAAAATTTTAAGACAGATTTCCATCTGCATAGGGACATCATAGTGAGAGCTAGACAATCTGACTAAATAGTCACCCAATCAGAGTTCTCAAGGATACTTCAATAATTGATGTCGATAAGAAAATAAACAGGACGATGACATGGCTAACACAGCTTGAGCAAGTGCGCAATATTGTGATGGGTTCTAAGATGCTTTGCTTGTTCAATATGATAATCTTTTTGAATATAATATTTAATACTAGAAATAAATGTTAAAACTACTCACTTTGTTCAGCCAATGATTTCTTTGCTAAAGAACGTAAGAAGCGAATGAGAGGCTTCTTTGCTTCAGTCAGCATAGCATCATATTCTGCCCCATTTTCGTCAACCTGGGGGCCTTCGATTGAGTGTACTCTACGAACAAGCTTCCGCAGTTCCTGGCAATAGCATTGTCAAGTCAATAAGTCCATGCCCACCATCACATTTCACATTGATGAACAAGTCTCCAAAAATTTGAAACGTGTTACATTGATTGTCAGACCAGCTATACATATATATCTCATGAAGAAGCAATGACGAAAGGAATTTCAGTCAAAGATTTGCAGCATGCTTTTCTAGCTATCAACATAGAAAGCTGGGGAAATGCGATGGTCCCTTCCTCAAAAACCAGCACATTCATGCAGCTTTCATTGCTTGAGTCCTAATGATGTTGTTGATGCTTCACTTAGAAGCCCCTTTATGAAAAAGCTCATGGAAACTCAATGACCGAATAATAACATGGTCGCATCTTGAGCATATCAAGGATCTAATCTGCAAACTCATACCAGAGGTCTCTCTGAGTTTAAAACTTGGTATTGGTTTTGGTTTTGACCCCTCCAATAGAGTTTTGGTTTCGGCACATTCAGCAATTTGATAGTTCGTTATGAATTTCAGTCAAAAAAGGTCAAGAAAAATCTAAAAATAGAAAATAAGAAAAAAAATAAAAACTCAAGACATGATATCTCATATCATTTGATTATGTTTTAGGTTATCTGAAATCATAAAATTCAGATCATTTTGGCCTGAGTTTAAAATAAATTGAAGATTGATAGCTTTGTCTGATCCTTTGAGTAATATACCAATACTAATATCACTCAATCAAGCCAAAACAAACCAAATAAGTACGTAATTGCATAAAATAGAATAAATTAGAATTACCGATTAAATACAACGTACCATTGCAAGGTGGGTCACATAAATAATGGTGGCCATCATCATCATGTAGGTGAGAAAATTGACAGGGATAGGGATAATAACAAGATAGCACACCACCAATCCATGTAGTTATGGAATGTTACATTTAATTATGTAAAAATTCTTTCTGAATTATTTATAATAATCTTTGTAAAGTACCATAATAAGGATTATTTTACCTGTCAAGGATTATATTTATTGTGAAAAACAAGGGATCAGGGTTTGAAGTGTCAAATGAAAGAAAGGGTTTTGGCTGCTTTTGGTCAGTTTAAGCTGAAAACCAGCAAATATAGTAGATCGAGTCCTAATGATGTTGTTGATGCTTCACTTAGAAGCCCCTTTATGAAAAAGCTCATGGAAACTCAATTATCGAATAATAACATGGTCGCATCTTGAGCATATCAAGGATCTAATCTGCAAACTCATACCAGAGGTCTCTATGAGTTTAAAACTTGGTATTGGTTTTGGTTTTGACCCCTCCGATAGAGTTTTGGTTTCGGCACATTCGGCAATTTGATAGTTCATTATGAATTTCAGTCAAAAAAGTTAAGAGAAATCCAAAAATAAAAAATAAGAAAAAAAATAAAAATTCAAGACATGATATCTCATATCATTTGATTATGTTTTAGGTTATCTGAAATCATAAAATTCAGATCATTTTGGCCTGAGTTTAAAATAAATTGAAGATTGATAGCTTTGTCTGATCCTTTGAGTAATATACCAATACTAATAAGTAATATCACTCAATCAAGCAAAAACAAACCAAATAAGTACGTAATTGTATAAAACAGAATAAATTAGAATTACCGATTAAATACAACGTACCATTGCAAGGTGGGTCACATAAATAATGGTGGCCATTATCATCATGTAGGTGAGAAAATTGACAGGGATAGGGATTATAACAAGATAGCACACCACCAATCCATGTAGTTATGGAATGTTACATTTAATTATGTAAAATTTCTTTCTGAATTATTTATAATAATCTTTGTAAAGTACCATAATAAGGACTATTTTACCTGTCAAGGATTATATTTATTGTGAAAAACAAGGGATCAGGGTTTGAAGTGTCAAATGAAAGAAAGGGTTTCGGCTGCTTTTGGCCAGTTTAAGCTGAAAACCAGCAAATATAGTAGATCGAGTCCTAATGATGTTGTTGATGCTTCACTTAGAAGCCCCTTTATGAAAAAGCTCATGGAAACTCAATTATCGAATAATAACATGGTCGCATCTTGAGCATATCAAGGATCTAATCTGCAAACTCATACCAGAGGTCTCTATGAGTTTAAAACTTGGTATTGGTTTTGGTTTTGACCCCTCCGATAGAGTTTTGGTTTCGGCACATTCAGCAATTTGATAGTTCATTATGAATTTCAGTCAAAAAAAGTCAAGAAAAATCCAAAAATAGAAAATAAGAAAACAAATAAAAACTCAAGACATGATAACTCATATCATTTGATTATGTTTTAGGTTATCTGAAATCATAAAATTCAGATCATTTTGGCCTGAGTTTAAAATAAATTGAAGATTGATAGCTTTGTCCGATCCTTTGAGTAATATACCAATACTAATATCACTCAATCAAGCCAAAACAAACCAAATAAGTACGTAATTGTATAAAATAAAATAAATTAGAATTACCTATTAAATACAACGTACCATTGCAAGGTGGGTCACATAAATAATGGTGGCCATCATCATCATGTAGGTGAGAAAATTGACAGGGATAGGGATAATAACAAGATAGCACACCACCAATCCATGTAGTTATGGAATGTTACATTTAATTATGTAAAATTTCTTTCTTAATTATTTATAATAATCTTTGTAAAGTACCATAATAAGGACTATTTTACCTGTCAAGGATTATATTTATTGTGAAAAACAAGGGATCAGGGTTTGAAGTGTCAAATGAAAGAAAGGGTTTCGGCTGCTTTTGGTCAGTTTAAGCTGAAAACCAGCAAACAAGGAGAGATTTCATTTCGGTTTTAACCGAAATGTCAAACACTGCTCCAAGATGCAGATTTGGAACTTTACCGAAGTTCCACATTATTCAGCAATTACTGGTCCTGCTCAATAAATTGCTGATGCATAATCTACCTTAAACGAAGTTAATGTGCATATATTGTATCTTAGTCTATAACGTGCTTGTCTGTACATTCTCATATCATTAAGTGTCATTTTCCACCACCACAGTGAGCACAAACATGTGTATCTTATACATTTGTGTTGTCATCCATATTAATATAATATGATTTGCATCAAACTTTGTTGCTCCTTGTTTGTACCTGCTATCACTTCATCTTCTCCTTGCTTGAAGGAGGCTAAAGAAGCACAAATTTCTTTGATTCATAGAGATAAGAAATCATGAAATTTTAACAATCCATGCATTCAGGATCCATTTTTCAAAATTGTTGAGCCTAATTTATTTTATTAAAATACAATCATATTAGTTGTGAGGCTTTTGCGGGTAATTTGATTGATATTACCATAATGAAACTTACTCTAGGTACTGTTGGAGTCAATGATGATAACTTGCCCGCTATTTTACATAATTTTCTATCAAGAGTATGAAGATAAACTTATTGAGGGGTTCATGTCTAAGCCTTTATGTGCAAATGAAAGATAGTCTTTGGGGTTAGTGGCTCAACAGAATATAGTGGCATGATAATAATGAGTGATATGCAGGTGAACCACATCATCAATAAAGCGGATAACTTACTATTTGAAAGTGAGTGCTTGAACAAGCCATGATGACAAGCAAACATTCAAGAAAGCATATTTTGTAGGGGAAATAGGGCAAGATACAGGCCATATATATATATATATAGTTTCTCTTTCAATCTTTCCAATTAGCTTAAAGATTTTCAGAACATAACAATTTCAAAGTTATTTTGAAAACTAACTCATAACCAATCTGTTTAAAGAACAAAAGCTCACTTTTAACATTTTCTTAGCAGATCAAACTCCTTGTTGGAAATGTCCAACTCTCCACCAATATCTAAAAACTGCAACCAAAAAATTTATTAAGTTATGACTGTCTTATGCATGTGCAATTTAAATATGTATCGAACATGATCCTAAGATCTAGACGTGAGTGTCTAGGTAACGAAGATCATTAGTAGCAAGGGATCAATAAAACTAGAAAGAGGTTGTAGGAAGACATCAATGTTTTCCCTATAACACATGACTCTTGTATTATTATAGTGCATTCCAGGTACCGCTATTTAATTACAGCCATTTTAATCCTGTTTAATGGTTTTTGATTTGATAGTTTGGATTATTTAGAGCAATTAATATTCATATCATAAATAACACAAGTATGGAATTTGAATAATGATATAGTGAAACATTGAATTTGGTTTTTAATGAAAGTTTTCCTTTTAGCTACATGAGCCTAACTATCTAACCAGTAAAGCAACTTGCCCTAAATGTGAGCTTCCTACCCACATTTTCCTCCTCCATGCAGACACTATTCAAGTTCAATGAAACCATGGAGGGCAGACTGCTTTTCAGAAAGCATGATCTTAAATCACATGACCAGCAAAATATCCTTCCACCAGTTGGCTTTCTAATTATTACAGAGGGCCCCATTCTTGGCCAAAATCACCCAAGTCAGTAGCTAGACAGCAACAAAGAGAGAACTGATGTTAGATTTTGAGCCCATCATAAAATAGTCTACACTTTGATGGACAAACTTTGATCCAAAAAATCCATATAGATGGAATTAGGCATGTGAATTAAGGTCAAGGTATTGTCATGGAGAAGTTCTCCTGATTAGTATTAGTTCCAATCAACTCTAGAGGTGATTCTAGCCTTTTCTTGTACTTCTTAACTTCAGTTTTCAATTTTTCTTCCAACTCTATATTTTATCACGATTTAGATGATCTGTCACAGTTTTGAGAGAGAAGTTTTTTTGGACAATCTCAAATAAAAAACAGCAGGTTTTAGGTCAAAGTTCCATCGAAATCTCTCTCTCTCTCTCTCTCTCTCTCTCTATCTATCTATCTATCTATCTATCTATCTATCTATCTATCCATCTATCTCTCTCTGAGTGTGTGTGTGTGTTCTGTGTCTTTAAATTTTTATTAGAGGAGGATAAATTTAAATTATGAGCTAAATTGGCTAAAGGAATGGGGCATAATTATTATGGAGAACCCTGAGGACAGCTTAGTTTGCCCTTCAGCTGTTCAGTCTTTTTTTTTTTTTGCTGAAATCAGCTGTTCAGTCATTGGACCACCTTCCTTTCTTTTTTTTTCTCCAGGCATGGTAATGCTGACGATGCCTCCAATAGCAAGTAAAAAATTTGAAGTTATAACCTGATCCGAAAATGGGGTGCCAAATAATAGCCAAGAGCATAGGAAAACCAACAAATCATCACATCTAATAGGAAAATCTTTTGTGAATCCAAGTTTTCTCTTTGACAGCAAACAAAGAGCTGCCTTGAAAATTATTGCCACTATGACAAAGGCATGTAATGAGGCTAAAATTGCCATCTTCAAACTTCACAATCAATACATATAACCTTGATGAAATGAGTCTTGTTTTTTTCTCCTTATGTATAGATTCTTATGACTGCTCATGCTTATAGATGCAAGAAAGCTTGAGTAATCTTGTGCAAGTATTTGCTGAGGATGAATAAGTCAATTGTAGGAGCTCTTAGATTCTAATGAGATGTTAACGAGTAATTTTAAAAAATGAAACAATTTTTCCCAATTACAAACAAGTATACATTTGGGCACACAAACAAGTGATTTCACATGAAGTAACGAATATGCATCTAAAACTTAAAAAATCAAGCCTCAGCAAAAACTTTGGAATTACAAACAAGTGAAATCAGCTTAAAGACATATGAACAAGTACGCATATCACATGAAGTGGCAAAAATGCATCCCAATCTTACATAAATCATGCCTCAGCAAAAATGTTAAGCAAGAAATAATATGAAATATGCATTTCTGGTTCGAATAGCATGCTATTTTTTTTTCTTTTGAGGCATTGGTCATCATAGAAAAACTTCATGATGTCAGTGTTAGACTTTTCTGTCATGCTTAAGTCATATATTTTAAAGTCAAAATTTAGAAAAACAATAATACCTGACGATCAAATTCGACATTTTCAACTGAGTACACTTCATTCGTAATTGATGGATCTTTGTAAACAAGGCCATCAAACCATCTGGCTGCTATTTCTATATAGTTCTCACTCTCCTAGAAGAAATTCCCATAATGAGCGTGGCATCAGCAGCGAAATGATTGTGAATTAATAATATGTTACAAGATATCATGGCAACTGAAGAGGGCAAAATCTACACTCAGGGCAAATGTAGTATTGTTTACCTCCTCCTCATATGTGATTTCTTCTTCCTCTTCATCATCTTCAATAGACCATGTTTCCTGACCAGAGAAAGCAAGCAGCCTACTATTGTCACCATCTTTAGAAGCCTGAATTAGAGCATCCATCAAATCAGGTTGTGCTTTCCGCAACAGTCTTCCTAACATAAATTGTAAAAAATCCATCAAAACAAAGTAATTTATAAAACAGCAAAAAAAAAACAAAAACCTGTGTCAACACACAGACATGCACATATTGTATGATCTTTGAATTAGACTATCCAGTAAATGATCCACACAATCAAGCACTAAGAAAAGAAAAGTGAACGGTTGACAGGATCTGAAAGATTGGATTGAAAACCCCAGACACTAAATGGAAGAAAAGAAATTTGAATAAAGAATCAATTCTTGATATGGTGGAGTGACTTATGGCAGATGGAATCCAGTGGCTCACATTGGGTGACAGGAATTCAAATGTTTTCTACAAAACTATTCAGTCGAGAAGGTCCTCTGATAACATTTTACTTGTTACTGGAACTAGATCTGAGGCTATCAATGTTAAAAAAGATGCAATGCAATTCTATAGTAGTCCTTTTGGATCAAAAGGTGACGATTATTCATCTCAAAGTTTTTCTTTACAAGATTAATTTCTCGTAATATGGCAAGATAGATGAGTTGGCCTGTACCTTCCATGAACTAGAGCAAGCTGTTATGAAATCCAACCCTTATCGATCGCCAAGGCCTGATTGTTTCACTGACAGTTTCCTCCAAAAAAACTGGCATTTGATTAAAGATGATATCTGCACTGCTGTTTCTTGTTTCTTCACTTCTAAAAAATTGTTTAATGAGGTAATTCAGATTTTTGTCGCCTTCATTCTGATGATCGCTTGTTCTCTTGCAGATTTAAGACCTATTTCTTCCTACAATAATCTGTACAAGTTTATTACTAAGTTCTTGCAGACAGACTTCAAGTTATCATGCAAGATCTAATATCTTTGAATTGGCATGCTTTTATCAAGGAAAGGTTATTTGTCAAACATATCCTCCTTCCAACAGACGACTGATGGTTTTCTGAAAAATAAAGGGGCCAAAAATGTTGCATTAAAGTTGATTTTTTGGAAGGCATCTTCCAGCATAAATAGGAAGTTCTTCATTCAAGATTTTAAAAATCTGGGATTCAATGAGATTTGGATAAGTAGGATTAAGGAATATGCAGATGCTCCTTCATTCCCTATTCCTTTCAATAGCTCCCTATGGTCTCACTAAGTGTAAGGCAAGATGATCCTCTCACCTCATCTTTTCATTACTGTCACGGTGTATCTTTCTTGCCATCCTGCTCTGGTCATTTCCAAATGCCAAATTTAGCTTACAAGTTTGGTAATAATATCCTTGTAACTCACCTTATTTTTTGAGCATACTTTGGTAATTTTCTGCAAAGCTGACATCTCCTATCTTACTTAGACGATCTTGTCACTACATTATCTTTCTTTAATGGTCTCTTTATTGAGCAAAGAGAAAAGCAGGATATATTTCAGCAATGTTCCTCCAATAAATCTGGCATTTGTAGTTTATTTTGAATCTCTAAGGTTGATTTCCCTCAAGTATTGAGCCTCCCTCTTATGAAGAAGCTAAGTTATTCTTTTTGTGGCTCTCTCAGACAGGGTAAAAAGTAATAGGATTCATGGAAATTTAAATTACTCTCTTTGCTGGGAGATATAGCTTGCTCGAATCCATTAGCTCATTCTTCCAAGATTATATGTCTGTTGCCTGTACCATTCCTAGAAGAATTTTAAACCATTATGAGGAAGATGCAGAAATTTCTCTGAAGGGATAACTTCCATATTGTTAGCTGGAAATTTATTAATAGATCTTTGAAGGTGGTCTTGGACTGAGAAAGCTAGTGGATTGGAAGAATGCTGCATAAATGAAATTAATTTGAAATTTTCTTTCTAGAATAACCTCTCTTTGGTAGGCTAAGTGAAAGTAACATATACTCTAACTAGCAATTTGGGAATATTAAACCTAGGATTTCCATTATGTTACTTGCAGAAGCATACCAAAATTGAGATCCACTACCCTCTTGTCCCTTACCAAATTGGTGACAAGTCTTTTACTGAGTTTTGGTTGGATCAATTGCCAGCTCAGGGGAGCCTAGTTGATCAATTTAGTTGACAACAGATAGATGAATTTGCGAGAATTGATGGCAAAATATCCTATTATATTCATCAGGGCAAGTAGATTACTATGCATATACCCATTTGGATCTTTGGAATGTAGGGTTTTAGAATCTGTCATCTTGATATGGTCCCCACTTAGCAACTTCCATTGCTAAGTACACCCAGATTGGTTTACTTCTTGCTCCAAGGGAAAAAAATAAAAGAAGTGAAGCAGCTAAGAGTGAGAATGCATCTATTAAATGACGCAAGTTTTTTTTTTTTTTGGGGGGGGGGGTGAATTTTATTCAAATAATCAATAAAAGTCATCCATACTTCCAAAAAAGAACAAGGCAGGCTGCCAAGGATGTGCCTAGTCTATGATTTTCTTTAGGACCCAGCTGGAAAGAACTGGAAATAACATCAGTTCCACGAGGAAAAGGGGCCATAGGTTCCCATGGAGGCATGATCTCCACTAACCTTCAACATAACCAGACTCTCGCATAGGTATAGGGCACGCTAGTTTACTAAGGAGTGAAACTCTCAACATACTAGCATGGAAGTAAAATTAAATTCCAATAAAATGCAGATAGTGCATTTGTTGAGATGGAGCATTGGGACAGCAGGATGCATTGGTTATTTATTATCAGGGTGGGGATCCTTCTTTAAGTTGTAGGTATAGTTTCTTGAGTTATTTTATGTATCGGGGCATATCGGGTTTGGAAGTGTGAAAGCTTTTGCATGAAGGAAAATGTTAACACTCATATATAGCTGTGAAGATTATGTATTATTCATGCATCAACTTGGTTGAGTATTGTTGGCTGGAACACAATTTGCTTGGAACCATGCAATGTACATCCTAAACAATTCTTTCAAAAGAGCTTTGGTCCTTTATCAGGGGACTCCAAAATCAATCTCAAGCGTCAACATTTTGGCTGATGTACGTGGGAAGATATAATTTCCAGGTCCATTATTGACATTTACAAGAATACCAATAGCCCCTATATTATAAATTTGTCGTCAATTTGGCAAAATTATGACAGGGTAATTACTTCAAAGACACCATAACAGTCAAATGCCTTTCATCAAATACATGGATATTCAAGTGAACTAAGCATACCAATGTAGTTAAACTGTCTCCTTTTCCCTTCTCGGACGTCCGGGCCCAATCTCTGCCAACGAAAAATAAATTCATTCCCAGGTTAAGAAGCGATAAACACAGAAAACCAACCCTCGTCAATCCAACCCCAAAACAAATGGAAAAAGAAAAAGAAAACAATGCAATAAAGCAGTACCTTTACGAGCATGAGTGCGTCGAAGACCTCGCGGTCGAGGGAAGCAACCCTGCAATCCGAACAACAGCAACAGTCAGGAAATAAAACAATCTGCCAGAATACTATCACTGGTGATTAGCGTTCGGGAAACCAAGAAGTCCAGAGAAGATACCTGAGGACGCGTTTGATCTGAGGGGGGGAGAAGGTGGAGAGCTCCATCCCCCATTGGACGGCGCGGCGGGCCTCCCTCTTGAGCTCGTTCCGGCTCTTCTTGGCGGTCGGGGGGGCGTCGGAATCGGTGTCATCGTCCTCGGGCACAGGAGCGCCGAGGGGCCTCAGGCCGCGGGGGCCGCGGGAGCCGGAGGAGGTGGAGGAGGAGAAGGAGAGAGGGGAGGGTTTTCGGGTGAAGAAGAGGAGGGAAGAGAGCCAGGGGCGAGGGGAGTTCCTTAGAGGCGCGGCCGCCAATGCCGCCGCTTGGGCCATGGTTTTCCCTCTGGGGCAGGGCTGCGGCAAAGACGGGGGCGATCTTGGTGGATCACAGTATGTGGTCTAGAAACTGAAATTGACTAGCCCTAGCCATTTTGGGTTACATTAATGATTAATCTCCATCTTTTATCTTGGTAAACTAGAGCTTTCTTCTATTTTTCCTATAAATCGCAAAGAAGGGGGCGATCTTGCTGGATCACAGTATCTAGTCTAGAAAGTGAAATTGACCAGAGCCCTAGTCAATTTGGGCCAATTGAAATTTAAGTTAATCTCCATCTTGGACCTTGGTAAACAAGGGCTCCCGCTCTTTCTTATAAATCTAGTGTCTTACACAAACGCATGCTCGTATGCGCGCATGCGCATATATATATATATATATATATATATATATATATATATATATATATATAGGGGGTTGATAACCTACTCTCTGTTATGGTAGGTTATCAATCTACCTATTTTTCATTAGACAAAAAGTACCCTTACTTTTTATAACTTTTAAGGATACTTTATGTCTTTTTACAATCTCACATTTACTCACCCTCTTAACCCCTCCAATTAATGCTCTCCCTCTCTCTCTCTCATACATATACATATAAATATACATACATATATACATACATACACATACATACATACACATACATACATACACATACATACACATACATACGTACATACATACACATACACACATACATACATACATACACACATATACATACATACATACATATATAGACATACATACATACATGCATACATATGTATGTACATACATAAATACACACACATTGGAGAGAGAGAGAGAGAGGGAGAGAGCATTAATTGGGGGTTGAGAGGGTGAGTTAAGGTGAGATTATAAAAAGACATAAAGCATCCTTAAGAGTTACAAAAAATAAGGGTATTTTTTGTCCAATAAAAAATGGATAGATTGATAACCTACCATAACAGAGAATAGGTTATCAATCCCCATATATATATATATATATATATAAAATTTTACATCGAGATTTAGGGAGAATCACATGAAGTATTTTTTGATGTATATAACATATTTTATTTATTGTTTGTTCAAAGCAATAATTATTTTATTACAATTAAAATATATATTTTTAGGAATTTATAATACTATCAGTGACTTACAACAAGAACTTGCTTATGTTTTTTGGGGGTATTGGTGGTGGTAAGGAGGAATTTTTTAGGACGTAGAAATGGTCTAATAACATCAGCACTCAGCAAATTTTCTACATTCATATGTCCTCTCCATCTTAAACCATCCTACACTTATATCTAAAATTGTCCATGCAATTTGTAGCCTAATTTTTTTCTCTATACAGACAAGCAATATAAAATTATTCGTAGATGCAGTTGTAGACTAGATATCAAATTGCACCAATCATCACTAACATCAAGTTGCTCAATGGCCCATATCGAACCTTTTCGATGTTGTCTATAACTTGGAAAGAGAAATGGAAGATGCTTCTATGCAAACAACATTGATTGCAAGTGGCCGGCATATACCCATTCCAAACAATGAATCTTATACTCACTTTTTTAAACTCCTTGATAGCAGATTAGCAGTACTCCTTTTGATCTTTAAGACTCTAGGTATTGGGTAACCCATTAGAAGATGGTACCAGCCACTAGGGTTGGTGATTTCAGTGAAGCCTAAATTTTGATTTAACAATTTTTTAAAATCTAAATAGTATTTACTATCAAGCACTTCCTCCGATGGTATCATCCCTTTTCCAAGTATTGCACAATGATAATGGATCTAAATCCTCGAACATTAACACCATTCAAATTTTAGGGCTACCCTACAAACCAAGACTACCAACATAGACGGTTCTAGTCCATTGCTTCCTCGAGCACAGCCAAAATTTTTGAGAGATACCACCACAAATTTTGAATGGTTAGCCTCTTACTTTAGGGATGAGAGAGTGTACCACTAGGCTATGCTCAAGGATCTAGCAGAAGTATTTCAAATAAACTAGCATCTATGTAAATTAAGCTAGAGAGAGAGTAGTTTTATGCACTCTCAGAATCCACCTAAAGTTCAAACATCACTTCTTCAATTTTCATTGTCTTGAGACAGATTGTTCAGCGTTAAATATTGGAAATGCTACACCGTCTTATTGTAACAATAATGTTTCTTAGACAGATCATTTCTCCTTCAGCCATGGAGTCATAGAAAGATGGTATACAAATATCTTGCACCTGATCATTGATTATCTTTTATCAGGCTTGTTAAAATGATAAAATGACAGATAGACTTGAGTAATTAGTTTCATGGAGAACTTAAGTGACCCAAATCGGTCCCCCAAGTCAAGCAAGGTTGAGCATAACCTTGACTTCGAACTCTTAGGGAAGTTTAGGAGTAATGTGCACCTGTACATGAAACCAATCACGCACACCGCCAATGGAGAAATTTTCCAATGTAACTTTGAGGAATAAAAGAGGAAATCTAAATCACTGCAGACTTGCCTAAGCCAATGTTAACCGGAACACAAGGCTCAGAAACCAATCAACAAAGTTGTAGCTGGCCCAGATTGGCCATAACAAATTGTATGGCGTCTAGCCTATAAATATCACGCCCGGCCACAACACAAAACCATCCCAGTTCACAGAACTAGGCCGCATGCATGGCTCGAAATCAGAGACTTGACTCTAATCTGGGCTGAGGATGAGTGAGGTTAGACTCAACCCAGCTCAAACCATTTGCTTCCTAACTTGAGTTAGGACCATCCTTTCAATTCCTTGTATTGGGAACGGTACTGCATTATGAGGTGCCGTGCTAGCAAAGATTTGGGTGCAAACAGCTCGGACTAGGGGCGGCAATCAGATCGGATTGGATCATATACGGATTAGATCCGATATGAGTCTTGGCAAAAATCCATCAATCGAAATCCGACCTATTTATTAAATAGATAACTCGATCCGACCCATATAACCCATTTATTAAACAGGTTAAGTTAGGTTTAACGAATTAAACAGATTTTTAATGGATTAAATGGATTTAAACAAATTGAACAAGTTAAGTGGAGCAAGGTAAACGGGTCAAAAACAGATGAAGTAGGTTTTAAATAGGTTAAACATGTTTTAAATAGGTTTAAATAGATCAAAGGTCAAGTCTGAATCTAATCCATTTAATAAACAAATCTAACTGGTTTTATTTGTTTATGACCCAAAATTATTTATGTCAAACCCCAGTCTGCTTAAAATAACTATGTCGTTTGGAGGTTGGATTAACACATCGGGTCATAAATTGCCAACCGAAGCTTCGACAAGAAACTCCTCTACAATTTAGTGCAGATTTTCTAGTGGATGTTGTCTGTTCTCTGCAACACTGATTTCCATATAGAGATGTGATGCAACAGTGATCTCCACAGCAGGTATTAAAGCGGTCCAACCCAAGTTGATTACGATATTAATCTATGTGCAAAGGTAAAAAAATAAAATCAATGTAATCGTGCTTTGTAACTTGAAGCACTTCGGGAATACATGTAGGAATTTAAATTTTGGTGCACATACACTTTCTCAGACACTATTTTTCTAAATCGAGATCGCCTTGGCCCAACCAAAACCTGCATTTATTATTATTTTTTTTTCAAAGCATTTGAAGTCTTGCTGAGTTTGGGTTGAGGGGGGTTAATTAGACTCGTTAGGTTTGGGTTAGGAGACTTGCAAGGCTGGGGTCTCAATTTTCAATTACTTTAATGCCATAAGATCTCGATTCTTGATGCTTCCTAGCAGCTAACGGCTCATGGATCAAGTTGGCTTACGGAAAATCTTGAACACAGCCTGTTCACACTGCGACAAGTCAGCTATGTCTTTGACTTGATCCAATAGGTTTAACTTGAACCTCTGGCCTTTTTGGAAGAAAAAATTAAACACCAGAGATATACTTGAAAAAAGACTGATAGAAGTATAAGAGGTTGTGTTTTATGTCATCAAACACGGGAATCAATGGATCATTTGTTCTCTTTTTGCCCTTTTTTCTCTACCATTTGGAAAAGGATATGCTGCTCTCTCAAAATTCTTTACCCTCGAACCTCCTTTCAGTTTATCATTCTCATGTTATTTGTGGCGATGATCTGGACTGTTTGGAAAGAGAGAAATACTAGGATTTTTCTTAACAAGCACTCCTCCATCACTTCTATTGCTTATGCTGGTTTTCAAATTGCGGTATGTGGTCTATTCTATGCAATCACAAAAAGCTACCAGTTGACGGAAGATTGGAACAAAATCAAGAATTTTTCTTACTTTCTTCCTATTGTTTGATGAAAGGTTATTATTATCCATCCCTTTATCTCTCTAATTGATCTTGTTCTCTCTTCCAAGATGCAAATTCTTTTTTATCTCTAGTAATGAAAGCTGGGTGGCTCCTTTTGGCCTCTCTTTAATCATCAAAGAAAATTTGGCTCCAACATGGTTTGTAAAAAGGAGTGTTCTTGGCGCTTATAGCTTATATAAATGAATGAGCTTCTCTAATTTAGCAATCCCGGATTTATTTGCGTCCTTTCTTTATTGGCGTACATTATTACTCTGAACCATAACTGGTTCAAAGATAAATAATGCATCTAAAGATAACATCTATAAACCTAGAAAAAATCATTCGTCAGATGGTATCAACTAGTGAACCCCAGGCATCAGGCCCAACCGAAATAGCTCAAAGCTTTCACACCAAGCAAATTACATCACTAACAATGCCTGCAATTTCATTATCCCACACGCAAAGCCACCTTTAACCAATTGCCCAATACCAGCGACCAATTCGCTCCAGCCATTTTTTTTCTCTTAAACATCCCCACTATCTCACAACTGGTTAAGGGTACAGACAACAATGCTATCAACAATCTCAATTTGTCTAAAAGAACAGTAGAAAGTACATGCAGTTCTGGGAACAATCTCTCCCAGGCTCCAGGCGATAACAAAGCAACCCATTACAATTGCAGCAGGAGGACAGCCTCACATGGTCTTCTTATGTTGTTATTCTATCCCTCAGAAAGTGAGAGATAGAGAGATGAGCATGAGGAAGAGAGAGAGCTGTTGCCAGTGTCAATGCTTGCGAGCTTTTCAACTAGATTCCTCCATGGGAGATGACGCTCATGATCTCCTTGCACCACACATTGTCCCACTCCTGCTCTCGTGCTCTCCCATATGGGTCCCCTCTGGTGATGTAAGCCCATTGAGTGCAAAGTCAGACGAACCACTTAAACAATAAACAAAGCTTTCCTCCTTTTTGGCTTAAATGAAGGCCTCTTTACGCAATGCTGATAAAGGATTGGATCGCATTTCATGAAAACCTGAGAGCTTTGACCACATTTCTCTAGATCTCTCCATGCTAGATAGCTAGAGTGGGAGCTTCGTTTTGGAACCCCTCATCTTGCGGTGAGGAGGAGGAAAAGGGATCGAGCCCCTCAAGAAGACAACATGATGTTGGTTGTGGAGGGGATGACAAGAGATCTAATGATACTGTGCATACGGCAGAGGCAAAATGTGTGCTTTGGTATGGAGTTAGGGACCATCATGGACTCCTACAGCCATTGTTGGGAAGTGAGGTGGGATCTCCCGAGTCCCACAATTGCTCTTCAACCCCTCATGCTCTTTCGTTATTCATTGCTCTGAGATGGTGGCTTGCCAAAAGCTAAGAGAGCCTTTACCACATGCTCAGCGCATTAGGACTCTGAACAAGTCATGAGAAGGTCTGCACTTTATGCGACTCCCATATTTCACCAAGGAAATTAATGTGCAGTCCGGCTCTACAAAGCTGGACCAAAGGATCTTTTGTTAAGTTCTTGGAGTTTGGAGTTCTCTGTATCCATTCTCTACCTTTCTCTGCCTTCAAAATTAGAATGAATGTGGTCACTGGTTTCTAACCTGATTGGGTCATTTAACTGAACTCCAACTAGGAATTAAAGGTGGAAGATGGCTTTATTTAGTCAAACTTTTGTGATCTTGTAAAGGCTTTTCTTTTGAAAACAGCACCACTAAAGCAATTTGAAACCAGCTTTAGTACACCTTTGTGATGAAAAGTTTTTAGCATATCAATGTTGAGAACAGGAATAAGAGGATAATATAAGCAGAGACTGAAGCAGTGGCGCTTCAATCATTGCTAATCATATGGTATGAACTACCAATCCAAAATTAGCTACAAAGAACATAACCTCACTGCAGCATGCTTTTGTATATGGACAAGCCAAAGCTTTAGAATTTTGCAGGCATGATCTAATGGAAGAACTCTTAACAAAAGACAAAGGTAGTGCAATTAGAAAGAGTCTGATTTCAAAATTTAGCGTTAGCATGTGCAAAAGCAAGCTATTATTTGAATATTTGTATACGTAATCCTAGCATTTAGGTCGACTGGAATTGTCAAAGACATGCTAACTTGCGATGATTGTGCGGACCTACCATGAAGCTAAACCTAAATTTCCGTTAAAGTTCGAATGTTCGTAGCTGTAATGTTGTCAAATATTCTTATAATTCCTACTATCATCAGAATGCCAGATATGACGTAGTATGTATTGCTATAATGAACGTTGTCACCACAAGATCAACTAATACCATAAGACTAGAGTAAATAACATATATCATGGCATTAGAGGGATCGGACGCCAAGATAAATAATGTGTGCTCGTTACTGTTTCAATTCATGTGATTTTGAAAGATTTTAGTAGGTAACTTGATAAACAAATAGTGCATGCAGTGATGCAGCAAATATGGTTAAAGAATTTGTAGTTTTAACATATTAGACTATTCCCCATTAGTCTCCATTTACTCCAAAAAAAAAAACATATTAAACTGTCTTTCTGGCTTCTTTTTCCTGAGAAAATGCTGATCTTCTTCTTATTTTCACACAAGGTTCAAACGAAAAAGCTAATGGCCCTAGAGTTGAATTCCTTATCAAACATGATTCATTTTCCCCTTGTTGAGTACTTGTGGAAGAGTAGCCAGTTGTTTCAAATGAAGGATAAAGAACTACCCATAACAAACACTTGGAATCACCTCTTCCAAGAATTAAACATGAACTTAATTATCTGCTCATTGTTATTCAACCCCGTCTTCGTAAATAGTTATGAAACATACAATTATATGAAGAGTATAATCATCTTGAGAGAAACCCAAAATGATGCCCTGATTTAATGCTGCTTATACAAAGTTATGAAGGCGAAGAAGGAGAAAGTTGTAAATTTCATCAACTCTTGATTTTAACAAACAAGCATAGGCAGACAAACATAAACGGTTTACAAAGATTGCTTAAAGTTTAAATATCGATGATCCTTTCTCTACTAATAGTTTATTGCCCAACATTGCTCATCTTGTTTTGCATTAGCATGTTGAACTATTGAAAGAATGCGAATTAATTGGTATACTGACAACATTGACATCGAATCAAGATATACATTTTTTTGAGAGGTCCAAGATATACAATTCCTTGTCCAATTTTTGGTGCAGACCTTGTGGATGCATAATATCAATTCTGTGTAACCAATCACGCTGAAACAAATGGCTAAACTGAAGTTTGGTTATTTCTCCATCTTTAGATATACGGCATGATATCCCTTCTCTTTTGTATCATTTTCTTTTTTTTGACTTGTCTAGCTGTACTCATGTGAGATCTATATGAAATGCTGTTTTTATCCAAAAAAAAAAACTCTGTTTTGCTCACCTGACTTTGATAAATAGTGGACTTATAACTTGTGTCTTTAGGGTGAGAGGTTTGGAGCATCATGCTTCAAACATGAATCTCCCAACAACTTTAACAAGCCTGGTCAGGGAAAAAGGTATCAAAACAAAAAAAATCCCAGCTTTCAGCATTATATCAAATTGCATGATTGTTTTGAGTTATGACCTCCACTATTTTTGAGTTAATAAGGGCAAGAAAGAATAGGCATGACAAATATGTCATGAAGATGGTGCAGCCCCAAATATTTATATATTGATGTAAGAAGTGACACACAAGTTGGGGATAAAAGAATTCCACCATGTGGGGTGTGTGGGATGCGTTCCAATAGAAGGGGTGGAGCACCAGGCGTTGAGAGGACAAAAAGAAAGGGAAACACAATAAGGGAAAAGAGGGAATGTTACTGCGGGGCTTGCCGTTTCCCCGGGGCGCACGGCCCAAACACTCGATCCGCCTTGTGGGCCCCCACGTGACATATGCGGTGGGGCCCATTTCTTCTTTTCGGCCCCCCATGTGGTAAAGCGCCTTTGGTGGCCGTCCACAGCCTTCGGCCCCTCCCCCACATTAAAGCGAACACGCTCGCTCGGATGCAATCATGCGGTCTTCCTCCTTTCCACCGTTCGCACATGTCCGTTGCCATGGGAAATTCGTCTCTCCAGTTCCGAGATTAACACGGACCCAATTCAAAACAATGGAAGTGATTTTTATTTGCCCTTGCGCCCCCCTACCCACAATTGACGAGACAAATAAAAGTTCGGCAATCATAGCCATCCATCACCATCATGGACGTGCCAGACAATAAGTTAATTAATGGTAATATCAGGGGCTCACTGGGTTCCGATCCATCCAAACTCAAACCTAGAGTAACCTGAACTCTCGGTCAAATTGGGCAGCCAAATATACCTTTGTATCTTTAGATAGCTTGTAGAAATGGGTATAATTACCCAATATTGATATCAGTGGTGTGGTTGATATAATCCCTCCTCTCCTAGTTGTTGAAGGAAATTTTTGAGTTGGTGTTGGACCGAACAATGTTAATAGTGTTTACAAGCTGGTTCAAACAGGGGGAAATTACAGAGTTATAGAATAAACTGGATCCGAATTGAAAGAAACCATGATCCCCCCCAGGCCTGCAATGGATGAGGAGGAATACATGACCGAATTGGGTTGGATCGGCTTTTGCCTCTAAAGCGAATGGATCCAATAAGCGACCGTGGGTTGAGCCAAGCTTTATCTTAGTATTATTTGGATTTTTTGATCTTATATAAGTATTCAAGACCTATCCGGGGAGTAACCGATGTGGGTTGAGGTTTTAAGGGTGGGGGAGGAAGGTGGTGGAATATTTAACAAGCTGCGTAGCAATTTTAAATGGCTTTGTTCTTAATTAATCACGATCCGCGAACGATGGTGTGGTCCGGGTGTGGAGGACTAACTCGGGAACCGGGGCGAGCCGGCCGTGCGGAGCAGGATAACCACGCTACCATCACTGCAAATTTTAAAATTTATTTAATTTAAAAAACCAACGGTCCAAAAACCAGGCTGTTTCCTCCTTAAAGCCGGTTTTCCCTCACTCTTTTCTTCTCTTCTGAGCTGCGTGAGAGAGAGAGAGAGAGAGAGAGAGAGAGAGCTCATGAACCCCTCTCAAAACTACCTCACTTCCCCACCACTCGCAGTATAAATAGAAGACCAACCCCCTTCTTTCCCACTTGGAGTCCAAACGGTAGCTTGCTAGTCATCCCATTTCGTCAGCTAGTTCTCAAACAAGGAAGGGAAAGAGAGAGAGAGAGAGAGAGAGAGAGAGAGAGAGAAAGAAGAATAACTAACAAGAGCACTTTGAGCTAGAAGAGAGAGTACGCAAAGCCAAGGCGGAAGATGGAGTCGGCCTCGAACGGGAACGAGGACAAGGTGGTGGAGACGGTGATGGTGGGAAGGTACATAGAGATGGAGCAGGAGGGGGAGTCCAAGACCGTCAAGTCAAGGCTCTCCAGCCTCCTCTGGCATGGCGGCTCCGCCTATGACGCTTGGTTCAGTTGTGCTTCCAACCAGGTTCAACACGCACCCTTTCCCTACTTGTTTCCCTTCCGTTCTTCTCATTTCTCGCCCCAATATGGACTAAGACTTAATTTGGTATGGTTTGGTTCTCAGGTGGCCCAGGTGCTGCTTACACTGCCATATTCCTTTTCACAGCTGGGCATGATGAGTGGTATCCTTTTCCAACTGTTCTATGGTCTCATGGGGAGCTGGACGGCTTACCTTATCAGCATTCTCTATGTGGAGTATAGGACTCGGAAGGAGAGGGAGAAGGTGAACTTCAGGAACCATGTCATTCAGGTACTGCTCTCTCCACTTTTCTTTGTTTAAGCTTAGAAATTGTCGATGGCCACTTCCTTACCTGGCATTTTGTTTCTTTGTTGCATTTTTTATGAAAAAAGTGGTTCGAGGTGTTAGATGGGCTTCTAGGGAAGCACTGGAGGAATGTGGGTTTGGCCTTCAACTGCACTTTTCTTCTATTTGGATCTGTCATTCAGCTCATTGCTTGTGCTAGGTATTTGCTGCTCTTGTTCATTTTTATTTTTTTTTTGCTTTATTAATTTTGTTATCTTAAAGATTATTAGAAAGAAGGTTAAAGCGTAGAGAGCTGATCTATTGTTGTCTCCGTGTCTGCTTTGTGGCAGCAACATATACTATATCAATGACAAGCTGGACAAGAGGACATGGACTTATATATTCGGGGCTTGCTGTGCCACCACAGTGTTCATCCCATCTTTCCACAACTACAGGATGTGGTCCTTCCTCGGCCTCCTAATGACAACCTACACTGCCTGGTATCTCACTGTTGCTTCCCTCCTTCATGGCCAGGTATGCAGTCTTCTTGAGAATCACAAGATCGCCAAGCCCATTTCTCTTTTGGTTCTTCTTCTTTAGCTTGTCTCTTGAAACGTGGGATGTTGGGTGGTGAAATGACGCCAGGTGGAGGGAGTGAAGCATTCGGGACCGGCTAAGCTCGTTCTCTACTTTACTGGCGCCACAAACATTCTCTACACCTTCGGTGGCCACGCTGTTACAGTGTAAGGCGACAACTCTTACATCAAAATAACAAAAATAAACAAACCCACTTGCCCATCTGGCGTGATCTGCCCGCTTCTTCTTATCTTTCTTTTTTTTCTGAATTTTTTTATCGCTTGTGATGCATGCATCATCTGAACCTGTCTGCTTCTTTGACCAGATAATGGGACCACTATACCCCTCCTCCCCTCCAACCTAATCACAGCACTCTCACTCCTATCTTATCTTTATTTACTTTGAAGAAATATCATTAATGCACCATCAAAGATAGATAACTTTCACCATGTCAAAAAGGGTCCTGAGGTTTTCTTACGTACACCTGTTCATATGCTCTCTTTAATCATCTTATTCCAAAATAAAGAAAAGACAGCTGCATGCAACATTTGTTCTCTTCTGCTCTCTTCTTTCCTCTCTCATCCATTAATCACAAACACAGTGCTCCAACCTCTTCTAAGCTAGAATCCCAAGACTCTCTCTCTCTCTGTGTGAAATAGTATTAGCATGATGAGGTATACGAGTTCCCACTGTCACATCCATGGTAAGTTTTGACAGTCAAACAAGCTTAGCTTTACTACCACCTTTAAGGCAGGAGGCAGTAGCATCTACTGTTGGCACCTGCATGCTAGACTAAGACAGATGCATCTCGACCAATCGACCTCCTGCACAATCCCTTTTTTTTTACTGTGTTTCTACAAGTAACAAATAGTGTTACTGATGCTAATAATAACACTAGCTGAATTAGCTCACGAGTACTAACAAGATAAAAACTATACATATATCGTCATCAGGGAGATCATGCATGCTATGTGGAAGCCTCAAAAGTTCAAGGCCATCTACTTGCTCGCAACGTTGTACGTGCTGACGCTGACTCTGCCATCGGCGGCGAGCGTCTACTGGGCGTTCGGCGACCTACTACTCGACCACTCGAATGCTTTCGCTTTGCTGCCGCGGACGGCGTGGAGAGACGCGGCGGTGGTGCTGATGCTGATCCACCAGTTCATCACGTTCGGGTTCGCGTGTACGCCTCTCTACTTCGTGTGGGAGAAGCTGGTGGGGCTCCACGACTGCCGGAGTTTGTGCAAGCGGGCGGCGGCGCGGCTCCCCGTCGTGGTTCCCATCTGGTTCCTGGCCATCATCTTCCCCTTCTTCGGCCCCATCAACTCCACCGTCGGCTCCCTCCTCGTCAGCTTCACCGTCTACATCATCCCCTCCTTAGCCCATATGCTCACCTTCCGCTCCGCCTCAGCCCGGGAGGTCATTTTTTTCCCCCCAAAAGCAATTCTTAAGAAAATTCATTATTGCATAGAAACCCTTGACAGATAGAACTATTTCTATTAAGCCCCTCTGAAAGGTCACATTACTTTTTGTCTCTAAAAGCCTGATAGCAAACTCACTAACTAATATCTACTTTATTATGCTTGCTTGCATGTCAGACAAGATTTCCGCATCCACTTAATACAAAAAGCCAAGTCCACTTAGTACAAAGAAACGAATGGGGCCCGCAAAATAGATCTTATTACACTAAATATATTTAATATATGGACTTGGCTGTCTCACTTTTTTGGAGGAAAGCAACTTGTTGTACCTAATGTTAGTTTGTAGTCTTTTCCGAGTTAATCTTTAATTCTGTACAAAAAATATATATTTTAAATGCATGCAAACATGTAATTAAGGAAATCTCATTGCAAAACCGAATTTAGTGGATTACTTTAGCAATATATGCTTTGTAGTGCGTGAAAATTCAGAGCATGAAGCAAAAGCAATACCATCATCTTTAAGCAAGCAGGCATCCCAAATCCTAGGAGTCTATAATTAAGTATAGGTTTCTATGGACGCTAACACGTCTTTTGTGGTGCCTTGCAGAACGCAGTGGAGCCGCCACCGAGGTTTGTCGGGAGGTGGATTGGCATGTACACGATCAACGCATTTGTGGTGGGTTGGGTGCTGGTGGTGGGATTCGGGTTCGGGGGTTGGGCTAGTGTGACCAATTTCGTCCACCAAATTGACACCTTCGGCCTCTTCACCAAGTGCTACCAATGTCCACCACCACCACCACCACCATCACCACTAGGTCTTCCCCTCCCTACCAGGACTCCGGCTCCGTCCACTACTCCATTCCCCACCACTGTTCATAACTACACCATTCCAAGCATCTCCAGTATCGCTCCCTCTCCGTCGCCCTTGCCGTCTTATACTGGCCATCACCATCGCCGCCACCACCATTATGGCCCATGAGAAGCTGTACTATCAGCTACAAAGCCTTTCCTATGTGAAATGAGACCAAAGTATGACCCATGAACCTGGATTTCATTATCATTGTCCCATTTGAGCTACTAGGCTTGGTGTGGTGAAAAGAGGAAGGCCACTTTGAACCTTTGGATTAGGTAGCCCTGCGCGGGGTAGGCTAAGTAGTCATTTGCTTCTTTTTTTTTTGGTAGAGAGGAGGAAGGGGGGGGGGGGGGGGGGGAGAGAGAGAGTCATGAGGTGTTACTAAAGCAGCAGCTGCGCCTCTTTTTGTCATTCTACTTTGCTCTTCTAGTTTTTTCTTTTTCCTTTTTTTGTGCTTGTCGATTGAGAAATGTAAGCCGTATGGTGTTATTATATGATGTGGCAGCAGTAGCTGGCTCTAACTTTATCTTCTTCTCATGCTCCTTTTTTCATTTGATTCTGCATGAATGCCTTACTTTATTGCTAGCTACTTAGGAGGAGAGCCCCTGCCATTTCTTGGTTCTCGTAAGCTTTACTCCCTTTCAATACACAGTAGCTCAGTTTTAGCCAGTGAGACACTCTGATTTTAGGGAAAAGAATCTCAGGTATACTGGAAATAACAGTGTTGCAGATTTAAATATTTCACATGCGCCAAAAGATAGTTGGTGGCTTGTTTGGATTGTCTAAAAACCTGCCTGTCACGGGCAGGAAACCAACTTTGTAGCATGTAGGAACGGATTCAAGGTGATGCATGTAGGAGAAGAAACAGAGAAATAGGTGTTAAGATTGTGAAGTTAACAGGTGACACTTCTTGTCTTACTGCAAACAACACCATGCAGCAATTCAAATGGTATATATCCCAAGTCCTAAGAAGACCACAGCTCATGTGTGTCTTAATCTCATAAGCTTATCTTGATCATATTTCGCTAATATACCTTGTCACCTTAGGTATTTATGTAGTGCCTCATTCTTAACACTCTATGAACTAGAGAATATTGGACAAGTGGGTCAAAAATAACAAGCCGGTGGGAAAGTTGTCTCCTCTAAAGATGCAAGAGGAAAGGACAAAGAGTTGTCCTTTGCTATGGCAGTTTGGTTAGGAGTAGCAGAAGGAATCCCTGAGCAATGGCACATGACATGTTGAAATGAGAAAAGAGGGAGAAAATAAAGAATATTCATTTGAGGAAGAACCAGTTCCTACTATTTTCCATCACGCAAATAGCATGAACTGGATCATAGACTCTGCCATTACTTTGGACTCAACAAAGCCATTGATTCTTTCAAGGATTGGCACACATCATGCACTAGAAGTATTAATAAAAAGAAGTGATACTTTTCTGGACCCCCACCCAAAAAAAAAAGAAGTGATAGCTTTCAGCCTTCTTTTTCTTAGGATTCTTTCACTTTTAAGAGTGGCAGGTAGGGTTGTGATACTCTCTGCTTGATGCATCTCTCTCTCTCTGTCTCTTCTCTTTCCAGCTTCAAAATATGTGTCAACAGAGAAGCTGAACATAATAAGACTATGACTACCAGGTTGATCATCAATAAGTTTGTTACTTTTCTGATCTCAATATTTGTAAATTAACAATTAAGCATGGCCAAAATTATCCAATTTCTTCTCAACTAATTGAAAAAAATCATGATCCCTATCAAAAGCCATATGTAAGTTACCTGATATGACAAACATAATAACCTGTTGAACCCTGGAAAGCACTAAACATCACCAGAGGACTGCCGGAGATTAATCCAGCTTGCGGCGAAAAAGCGCTGAAATACTGTTTATTAGTGATTTAAAGTAGATGCATGTAAAAATGACATATAACCATATTTTTTTGACACTACTGATCTAGTCAAAGACTCGAGCAAAATGATTTATGAACAAAAACACATTTATGATAGCAACCTCTCACAAAACATCCACATATCTCATGCAGAAATAAGGATTTTTTGAAGACATTTTTTTTAGGGGAGACAGGTCCAGTTGATTTTGTAGTTATATATTACAAAATGTCTTGATATTGCTGCACTTTTAACCAACTACTATATATTGGTTCAATGAGAAGCCTAACTTGCATACTGTTACAAGACCTTAAGTCCGTTCTGCGAGACACAGTAATAGCTTATAAACTAATCAAAATTGGTTTGGTAATCGGTAGCAGCAATCCAACGTTGTCACTAATTTGATTTGGGACTATGCTCAGCCCAAATATTCTTCCACACCATAATGTCACATTTTCTCCATTTCTCTCCAGTATATATCAAAGTTGTCCCAATCAGCAGGAAAATGGACTCCTCTTTGATTCATTTTAGCCAATATAGATCCACGTTCAGCCATATCATGCCCCAACATCCCCTGAAGTTTCTAACAGTAACAGTAACTTTAAACCACAGGAGGACAGATAACAACTTAAGGCTAATAACTGCACATAACTATAGGCGTGAAGACAGTCTTGGGCTGGCTCACTAACAGGAGGAAACAGCAAGAAAGCTTCTCTACTGTTCTTTTCTCCCAAATTTTACTTTTTTGTTTGGTTCTGTTTATCTGTTTTTGGCCTGTGGGGGGTTGAGAAAATGCCAAAAGCAACAACACAACAACTACTGAAAAAACTTTAATGTTTGCTACCACAATGTTTGCAACTTTGAGCACCATAGAAACAGTCAAACAAGTGAAGGCTATCGACCCCACCATTGTCGAAACTATCCAGATCCATATCCAAATCTTCCAAGATGATGATCAGCCAACAGAAATCCACAAATAGTCGATGTGGATATTAAAATTTAAGGATAAGTAGTTTTGGAAAAAAATTCTATATTGTTGTACCATAAATTCAAGATCATATCTCACCATTATCAGGATAGAGAGCTTTGGGGGTCTTCGAAAGGCCTATCATGTCAATCCAAATTAAAAGTAAAACTTTGATGAATGATTAATGTTGATTTTGTGTTTCAAGCTGAGAGTAGTATCCTCAAAAGAGCGAACTAGTGCCTCATTTTTGAGAAAAGAAGATTAGCATTACCAATGAACATTTTATGAAGATCATGTAGTGTTACAGGAAAAACACCACAGGGGAAGAAATCAGTGAGGAGGGAGAGAAGGAAACTAATGCATCTTAGTTTGATAGTAGCACATATAGAAGAAAATCTAATGCATCTGAGACTGATAATAGTGCAAACATAAGTAAATTTAATGAACATGAGGCTTAAAATTAGGGCGAGGAGAGTATCTATTGTCAGTCATGGAAATGTAATAACGAAACAAAAGTAACAGTAAGGAAAACACCAAGGCTGAGTTTAGGAGAGGAGATAATTTTTGGAGAGTTATCCCCTTCACTGTAGATGGAATAGTCTATTCTAGGGAATTCATTACTTTTCGGTTGGAGGACTAAGTGGACGAATAAATGACTCCATCAGTTTTTCGTAATTATTTGGATTTTATTATATGAATAGAACTGCTCTCCCTTTTTTGGTGTGTTTACAAAGTAGACAACAGAAAAATTGTAATTAAAAGGAATAAATTGCCCACTAATCTATGGAATAATTCTATTCTATTCCACAAAGACTGATCAGTGGCCTTTTGAGGTGTTTGACAGGATAACCCCCAACTTATCCCAGATATCAAATGCAGCCTAAAAACAAGAAGTCAATAAGTTAAAAATGGAAAAATCTGATGGGAAAACGGAGCTAGTTCAACGCAACCATCAAACCATAAGTCTAGCAAGTCTTGAGGATAAAAATATGAAAGAGAACACCTTTCTAGATCGTCAACCTTTTCTACATCAAAATATAGAACAACAAACATCAAATACTACCCCTTAATCTCCTCATCATAAAAATGCCAGTTCAACATACAATACAAAGATCTTAATGAAATTCTAATGGATCTTCCATCTTTTACATCAAAAAAGAAAAAAACAAGCATCACAAAGTACTATAAAATCGGATTTAGGATAGCTCAACAAATATAGTAGCACACTATCTTCTCATCATCTCCCACCTAAGTTCATCCTGAACTTTTAGGAAATTCGAATCCACAAGTCTTCCCTAGCAAGAAGAGCTGTCCAATAAAAGAGTGTAGAACAAAGCACTAAACTCTAATCAAAGTAACAAATTCCGATCCGGCACAACTTTGCTACAGGCCTCTATGGACACTACTTATGTTAATATCATAAATATGTGACTCCATCTCCTCATGAGAAGAGATAGCCAACCCTCAAAGATGTAAACTGCCTCGCTTGCTGTTATGTTATGACTCCATCAATCTTCAAATAATAACTTCTTATGCTTGAGAATGGGAAAGCAAAAAAATATAGTTAAGAAGAATTCTGACCACCCTGCCACTTGGATAAGAAAGTTTTGGATCACTTAAAAGTTTTTGAACTCCAGGAGAATCAAAAGCTTATAATGAAGCTACTGGTCAAAGACTCACATCAAGGAAGCAGTAAACCATAATGGTGCCACGTCCATGCTAGAAACAAGCACTTAAACGGTGCATACAGATTTGCTTCACAATTCTGAGCAACTCATCAAGTTGCTGTAAACAAATGGGCATGCAGTATGACAGCAGCTCCTTGTGAGGTAATGTGTCATGCTGAAGATTTGAGACGCTTGTCAGAAGAAATATGTGAAAATTTCATGAGTTTCCTAAGCTAAGTGCTAATACAACTTACAACTATGAAGCTCCTACAAATCCTAATGCTAGCCGAGTGCTTCAGAACAATTGCTGACCCACAATGGGTGGAAACAAATGACAAAGCTGCCAACGTAGACACAAAGCACAAGTCCCAGTTAGGACAGCAATAGACAAAGCTCATGGCCAAGCAACACAGCCTAAACCACCATGTAAGAGTCCAGGCGCAGCCTTCTGCTCATGGAAACCTGAGAAAAAACGCAGCGAACCTAAGAGGAAAAGATGCTACTAGGGACCAGTCCACCCAGATAAGCCAACAGCAAAAGAAATCAAGAGCGACTTAATTTTGGATAGCTCTTTCAGTTAAATTTTCCAGTTCAACATGAAGTGAAATCAAAAGGCAACTGTTTTAACTATTTCCATCAAAAGTTGGGGTCCTCATGATCACTGAAAACACCATTGAAGTTTTAGAATTCAGGGGAAAAGATGCATGAAACAGGCTACATGATAAGCTTAAAACCCCAAGAACAGTTAAGATCATACTAATGATCACTGAAAACACCATTGAAGTTTTAGTATTCAGAGGAAAAGATGCATGAAACAGGCTACATGATAAGCTTAAAACCCCAAGAACAGTTAAGATCATACTACAGCGTGCTCCTTGGGTAAGGCAAACAGAAAAAAGACCAAATGGTATGAGCTTATAATTCAAAGCAATGAATATGCTCATAGTGCTTGCAGCATAGTGCTCCATTGCCCCATGTTACGAGGGTATTGCTGCTTCAAATCACAAACCCATCAGCACCAATCCTCCCGTGCCATATGGCATGTGTAGCCTGTTTGTGGTACCAGGCATGAGACCCTCTGAAAGAGATGCGGAGTTGCAAGGAATAAGCGTGTTCCTTTGTGTCTCCGACATACTGAAAAAGATTTCGATGGCTCTCCTGCTCGGTTCTTACACCAAAATGATTAGAATTGGCATACTAAAGACGGACAGGGCCTCACCAGATGGTCAGCATAAAGAAGAGGAGGATGACATCAGCAGGAGAGCCAAATGTGGGTCCAAATTATGGATGACATGAGGTACTGTTGCATCAAAAAGACATGAGGTACTGGAGATCGTCCCAGAACCAAAGAGAGCATGCCGCTGGTCCCAATACTATTTTTTTTTATAATACGGATGGAACATACAAACTCTAATGTAAGTACACCTACGTAACTCAAAAAATATAATAAAATGGAAAAGAAAAGAGGTAGCCTCAAGTCCCAATACCACTTTTACGAGGCACGCGAGGCAAAAGAAAGAGATGACAACCTTTCTTTTAATTTTTCTATGAGCTTATGCCATCTTTCTTTACAGTGTCCCCCTGTGTCTATATGGAAAAAAGCTAATCTACCTCTCACTCTTTCAGTTTCTCCACCAATGTCTCTTTCAGACGCGGATTTCCTGCAAAGGTGTGGAGAACAACAGCCATCCTCTATGATGTGACACAATCCACTTTCTCAGTAAAGGAAGCAGCTCTTTTACCCACTGTGCAACGTCCGTCCAAATAAATTCTTGGTTTCGCTGTGTTGGACCGTCGGAAATCGACGCTTTTAAGCAGTGGACAAGGACTGTTCACCAAGAAGAAGAAAAAAAAAAGGTCACAGGGACCCGGGCAACTTTTCCTTGCTGCAGATAGGAGGCAGCGAGGTTTTTAAGGGCGGGTATCTCGGCCATCTCAGCGGGTGCCCGACACCAAGATGGACCGCCATGGCCCCTTCCCATCTCGCCTCCACTTCTCTGCCTCGGTGCCGTTGCCTTCTCCCCATCTCTCTCCATCGTTCTTTCTCACATCACGCCACACGTGCCCGCACGTCGGCCCTCCACTCCACCGAGCTTTCTATCCCTACTTTATTTGTCAACGATATCACCTTCGAAAAATATGGGCGATTTTTTTTTTTGTTTTGTTTTTTTGCTAAAACGGGGTATCATACTCGACGGAAACGGATACACCCAATAAGGTCAAAAAATAGGATACCTCGAAGTGCCAAAGGCAACTCCCCATCATCAATCCACAAAGTGCCTCCGGAATGACAAGCTACATACGCAGCTACCCAATCCGCGGCGCCGTTACCTTCACGGTAAATATGCCTGGCCTGAAAGGCCCATCCATCCCTCGCCATAGCCCAAATATCACGAAGCAAAGGATGATCACTGCCGCCACCCCTTGGACCCCTCTGGATCCAACTGATGACAGTGGCTGAGTCACCCTCCAGTATGATGGACCTAGCCTGTAAGACACACCGGGCATGGCGAATACCCGCCCAGGCTGCTCTCAGCTCCGCACACGGAACCGAAGTGTCAAATAACTGACTGCCACCGGCAGCCACAACCCTGGCAGACGGGTCCCGAATAACAAAACCCGCGCCACCCCGTGTGCCACTATCCAGAACAGACCCATCAAAGTTGACCTAAATATCGACGATATTCGGATATATCAATAACTGATATAATCCAACCTAGACGATATTTGGATATAACAATAACTGATATAATCCAACCTAGACACTGCAGCATAAATTTATTGGAGCTGACTACGAATCAATCGTAGTGTTTGTGATTAAATTTGAATAAATTTGAACTCTTAGTCTGAATAATAAATTGATGGATTGTGATGGTAAAACTATCAGAGCTTAGGTTCAAGATCATTGAAAATTATGACAGAAAAACTATCACAGTTTAAGGTTTAAGATTATTATGAAAGGTTTAAGATTATTAGAGATCATGACAGAAAAACTATCAGAGCTTAAGATTTAAGACCACTAGGGATTGTGACATAAGTGGCATCAGAGTTTGAGATTTGAGATCACTGAGAAGTGAGAGGCCGTGTCGCGTACCGAATCCGGGTGCTGGATTCAGAGCATGACGGGACTTAAACAGATAAAGTATGTGAGAACTCGTGCGGATGTGTGTTCAATCCCACATCGATTATTTGTTAGGTAGATGTTAAAGATCACTGGAAAGTGTGAGGTCGTGTCGCGTACCGAATTCAGATGCTGGGTTCAAAGCATGATGGGACTTAAATAAAGGAAGTATGTGAAAACTCGTGCAAATGTGTGTTTAATCCCACGTCGATTATTTGTTAGGTAGATCTTGAATACTTATATAAGATCAACGAACCCAAATAACACCTTCCGACTAATCTTTTTGGATGACACCTTAGTGATATATATACATATATCATATCACATTTGTCTAAATCAAGATCTAGCTGGGAATTTCAGCCTAGACAAAGACCTTGGGATGAAACCAAACACCAACATTGACCAACATATCAAAATTATGCAACTATCCTTTTCACCATCTTCCTCACCCTTCTAACTTCCTTTAATAAGTTCAGATGGGCTTTAGCCATCCTTCTAACTCGGACTAAAAAAAAAAATCAGTATTATCTGATGATGTAGGTATATAACAACCTAAGATCTCACATAAAAAAATTACTCATAAAATATAATTTAGATTCATTAGCTAATGAAAACTGTGGCTGTGCAATGAATAAATTTTAGATACTTATACAAAGTCAAATTTAAATAATATTTTTTGGCTAGATTTTTCGGATGATTTTTTTTATTACAAGGTACACATAAAACCTAAGGATAATTGTGATGATCAGAGCGCGAGTACTAGTTAAAGCAAATAGTTTCTTTTTTGGAAGAAGTCTATAATGAAAGTTAAAGATGAAGTGACAGCCTAATCTAGCTAGAGATGTAAACGTAACCAGGACCAAGATGAGCATAGACTTATTTCACATTTAACTCTCAAATAGTAAACTAGACCTGGCATCATGAATAATACACGGTTGCTGCAAAAAATATCAATCAAACCAATCGTAAAGGCCATGATCAAAAGGACAAAGAACACAAAGCACTGAAGAAAAGGACAAAATAATTAATTTTCTTTTCGTCGTTTTGCTGTGATAGAATAGAAAAATCTTGCTTAACCAAAAAAAAAAGGGAAGAGACACGAATGAAAGACAGAAATTCGATTGAGCATTCAGACAGCAAGCTAGCCAAAAGTCCAGCCAACCTTAAATCATAAGACCTGAACAAAAATACCCTGTTAAGCTAAAGTCCATGTAACCATAAGTTTAAAGTCCTGAAGAAAATATACTTCGCCAAAAACAAATGAAAAATACAGTAATCAAGAACTTTATCCATACGAAGAAGAATAAAGCCTAGCCAAGAGATCCCAAAAGTAGGTGTATTAACATGAAACAGCAAACCATAAGGTCATGCCACTAGTCTCCATGCATTAACCAATCAGTATAGCAGAAACAATAGTGGAGCATATATTCTTATCGCAAGTATTGCTTGTATTATATGAAATTAAGCATAAGAATGATGACCAGAGGCAAAAAAACAAATATGGAGGGAGAAAAAAACTAACAAGGGCTATGTATCCTCTGGAATAAAAAAAAACTTAATACCAAGGTTACAGCCACGGCATCAAACAAAGGGTCGAACAGATGTGCTGGAAACCAGAAAACAACATATTCTATATCGTATTTCAAAAGCAAAACTAAATAAAGGAATACGTTTTTTACAATCCAACGGGTTTCGATACACGAGGTGTAAAACCAAAGAGGGAGAACAAACATAGTTTTAAAGAAGCATTATAGATGCAATAAGCAAATCATTTCATTTCGGTTTCATGAAGGTGAGAAAGAGCGTCAAAAATGAGAAAATAGGGGAAACCATTAGAAAAAAAAATTAAGTAATAGCACAAGGAAACGTAGACCATCTAAATTAGGTCCCACACATGACACTGTCAATGCCCTTCCCTTTTTCTATATCACTAACTTTGACAAGCATTACAGATTCAGTTTCATGTTTCACTCATAATTTCCAACATGCAATCTCTCTAATCGGCCAACCACAACCATAGCTATCAAGCCAACTACTATCAACTAGAAAACCATCATATATTGCAACATGGACAACTTCGACATTCCTTGTATTCACTTTTTATTGAGTCCCCCAGCAATAGACGTAGCCAAGGCAATTTAGGAAACCACTGAAGCATGTCACACATAGTTACAGACAACACAAGTAGATTGTTTTCAGCTCTAGTCTCAAGCAACCCTAAGCTTTCATCAAGAAAAAAAAACACACACACACAGTACGAGAAAAGAACCCTGTAACTCCAAAACTGAAGAGAGAGCACTTCGGAACAATCCATGCACAGCAAAAAACGTCCACGAACATCTCCATGTCAACATGGTCTCATCCCTCACACCCCAACTCCAATTCTACTTTTAAAAAATACACTGATCCGAAGATAGGATACAAGTAAATACCACATCTCGAAACCATAAAAGGAGACAACATAGTAAAGCATATATGGTACTCACACCAAGCATGATCTAATAAACAAACTATAGCAGAAGTAGTATGCATACAAGATGGTATAGCGCGAAGAATTAACAACGGTTAAACTGAAACAAAAGCCTTCATTCCACCAACAGCCACAAACATATATTGGAAAAGCCTCAAACTATGTATTAAGGAAGCGTATAGCGATCATCCATCTTTTGTAGCATGTTCGCTTCCCACACAGACATCAGTAACAATCACCCCAGAACACACAATCCATTAAAAAGTTTAAGATATCACAAAAGAAAAAGGATAGAATCCAGATGGAAACAGATCCCAGCATTCACAATCCAAAACGGCAAATACTTTTGTGAAGGGAGGTATAAGGAGAAGGGAAATAAGGGTCAAAGAACCATCCTCACTTCGGGCACTCCCTTGCGAAATGCCCAGCTTCCCCACAGTTGTAGCAGGAGCCTCCGCCGCCGCCGCCTCCGCCGCCGCCGCCGCCGTACCTCCCGCTGCCCCCACCGCCCTGGTAGCAGTCCCTTGCGAGGTGTCCAGCCTCGCCGCAGTTGTAACAGAGCCCCCCTCCGCCGCCGTAGCCCCTTACCCCTCCACTCCTGCCTCCGTACCTGCCGCCGAAACCTCCTCCGGCGCGGCCCCCGCCGCCTCTCCCCCCGCCTCCGCCGTACCCGTCCCTGCGGCCTCCTCCACCGCCGCCACCCTGGACGGATCCTCCCTCAGGGCCAGTCACATCGACGGCCTTGGTACGGCCGTCGTCACCCTCGGCGACCGTGAACTCGACATGCTCGCCCTCGGTCAGGGTCCGGTAGCCGTCGGCTTTGATCGACGTTTGATGCACAAATAAGTCTTCCCCGCCGTCATCCGGCGTGATGAAGCCAAACCCCTTGGTTCCGTTGAACCACTTCACCGTCCCCTTCATCCGCTCGCTCCCCTGCGCCATTTCCCCACCCCCACAACCCTAACCCTAAGAGAGAGAAGAAAGAAAAGAAGCAACGATATTTTCTCTCTAAGTGGGGCGTCGCGCGCCTGTCGTATTTTATAGAGCGAGCGGGGCCCAGTGTATCGTTTCGCACGCCACGTCATCCCTTCTCGCCTCGGCGACCATTAAATTCTCTCTTATCGGACGGCTGGGACGAGTCCTCAGTGAAATGTAGAGCGTCTGATCGTCTGGGACCCCGCATGATGCCGCCTCGGAGACCGTGACAAGCCGACCATGTTAATGGCAGGCAAAGCTCCCTCGGTTAATCAATTAATGAACTGATTAATTACTATCTTTAAGATCCAACGGCCAGAATTAGCAGGGGGCGGCACATTACTTCGTTAATTAATCAAATCAGTTAATTCGGTCATAATTTTTTATTTTCCATTTCGGCATGTTCTCATAATGGAATGGATAAGATGAAGAGAGGGAGGACCGGTCAAAGGGTCAACGGTTGGAGTCAGAAAGCATGTCGGAGATGGGACAAGTCGGTTGGGGCTGTCGCTTCCAAGAAGCGAGCCTTCCTTATGATGATGCACGGAGAGGCAGGTGGGCGGTGGCTGGAAGCCTATGGTCCCCTCCGCCTCTTGCTTTTGGGGCTTCTGGGGGAGTAAAGGGAGCCAGGAAGCCAAAAGACTTAATTGCCCTATATATATTTCTATTTTTATTTTTTGTACAAATATATACTGCCGTTTAATGTTTAATAATAGTTACCCTAACAGTATTTGGACGGGTGTCATGACGGTTTCGGATCGCTTTTATAATATTTTATTTTCAAATGATACAAAAATGATAATGACTGTTATAATAAAGTATTTAATGCAACAGAAAAATGACAATGACTGGTGTAAGGAAGTATTTAATGCAAATAATAACTATTAATTACAATTATACTATTTTTAAACACATATTTTTTCTGAAATTTTGCATTTTTTATGAGGATTTTGCATAAAAATCCTCTCATTATGATTTTGCAAGAAAAATCAAATGGTAACTGTTATGGGGGAATTGAGCCGCCATGCCCCACGTGATCGGCACGCGTATCCAGGAAAGCTACAGCTGCCCTATGATCCAGCACTCCGACCCCGAGTCGGACCTCCTCGGCTCCGCAGCCCGACCCCGGGTCGGCTGCCCTATGATCCAGCACTCCGACCCCGAGTCGGACCTCCTCGGCTCCGCAGCCCGACCCCGGGTCGGCTGCCCTATGATCCAGCACTCCGACCCCGAGTCGGACCTACTCGGCTCCGCAGCCCGACCCCGGGTCGGCTGCCCTATGATCCAGCATTCCGACCCCGAATCGGAGATCTTTTGATAACGACAGGCTATTCTCCAGAGGCACGCCGCGGCCTCCTGCTCCACTACTCCCTGCAACGGCTGTACCCGATGCTGCCCACGATCTCCTGTATCGACCGTACAAAGCGGAGCTCCACTACGCCCTGCCATGACCGTACCCGGCGCTGCTCCACGACGCCCCGTAACGGCCATGTCAGTGGCCATTCTATCGTGCCCCACGACGACAAACCCCCCTGAGAGACCTCCCAGCCAGGCATATATGCGGCTGGGGGAAGAAGGGGGGGGGGTAAGCAATACCTCCCAGAGCACTCTCTCCCACTTGTGATTATCATCTCTCCTCCTCCAATCTCCTCTGACTTGACCGTCGGAGGGCCATCACCACCCTGGTGGTGGTGCAAGGCTTGTTTGCAGGTTCCTTGGCGGAAGGTGGAGCGCAACCAGCACCAACCAAGACAACTCAGGCGGAACCCCGTTCACACCGTCGTGTCAATCATTCTCGGTTTGGACCACCAGCAACAGTTGGCGCTAGAGGAAGGGACGAATCTCAGAACGATCGTAATGGCACGGCGAGGTGGTCGCGGAGCTTCCAATGCTTCCGGTCGCGGAGCCTCTCGCGCCTCTGGCCGGGAGGCTGCTGCGTCCCCAACACACTCTCAGCAGCATTCCACCGCTTCTCCTCCCATTCAGACGGTCGAACCTGCTCAGTTCGACCAGCTAGCCCAGCAGGTTCGCACCCTCGCGGAGGCAGTGCAGAATCTGCAGGGTGTGATCTCTCGGGTGCCGCAGCGGGCTCAGGAGCCGCTGCTCCCCGAGCACTCGCCTCTTCCTCACAACCCGCGCTCCTTCCTCTCCCATGGAGAGGAGCGCCGGCGCGGGGAGGATTCTCGAGTGCGGTCCATTCTGCCAGGACCTTCTCATCGGAGCTGCGCGGGGTACGAGAGGCGGACCCGGGCGCGTTCTCAGACACCCCAGTCCTCGAGGGGCCCGCACTCCAGTCGGTCCCCCTCGCGCCGCTCCTTGTCTCCCACCCACCGGTCGCGCTCCCTGGACCGGCGGGTGGACGATCTCCACAGACAGCTCCAGGTCCTGAAGGGCCACTCCAAAGATCCCTTCGCCGACTTGGAAATCTCCTCCCAGCCGGCGCTTGCCTCAAGGATCCTGCGAACCCTAAACCCGCCGGGGTTCAAAATGCCGGCGATCGAACCCTACGACGGGGCGGCGGACCCACGGGACCACGTGGAGAGTTTCAGGACTCTTATGCTCCTCCATGGAGCATCGGATCCTCTCCTCTGCAAGGCCTTCCCGGCGACCCTCCGCGGCCCGGCAAGGGCGTGGTTCGCCGGCCTGGAGGCTAATTCCATCCAGTCCTTCCACCAGTTCACCCGTCTCTTCATCAGCCATTTCGCCGTCAGTAGCCGGCGAAGACTGGTCTCCGACTCCCTCTTCGATGTCCGGCAGAACGAGGGAGAGAGCCTGCGGGATTATCTCACCCGCTTCAACAAGGCAACACTGGAGGTCCGGAATTTGAGCCAGGAGGTGGCTCTCTCAGCCCTGAAGCGAGGCTTCCGGAAGGGCAGACTCACCTTCTCCCTGGACAAACGTCTGCCGCGGAGCTTCCCGGAGCTGTTGTCTCGGGCAAACCAGTATGCAGACGCCGAGGAGGCAGCCTCCCACCGGAACAAGGAGGCCGCCGAAGCCCCTCTAAAGCCCGGGAAGAAAAGGCGAAAAGAGGCACCCCAGAGGAGGAGCCCGACGCCTCAACGCCGGCGCAGAAGCCCGTCACCAGCAAGGAACCACGGCGCCACACGCCCTCGTTCTCCGCACCGGCGCTTCAACCGGTACACCCCACTCCTGGCCCCCCGGGCCCAGATCCTCATGGAGGTCAAGGGGCGGGAGGACCTCCCGGTTCCGAGGCAGATGAAGAAGATCCCTGGGAGGAAGCCTTCTCGGGCGTACTGTGAGTACCACCGAGACCACGGCCACGATACCGAAGACTGCTTCCAGCTTCGGGACGAGATCGAGGCTCTCATTCGCCGAGGACGTCTCGGTCGATATGTAAACGACCGACGTCCCCCCGCAGACCCGCGTCCAGCCGACCCGGCCCCTCAGGAGCCTCGGGAGCAGAATCGACCCGTCGCGGGAGTGATCCACACCATCACTGGGGGCTGCTCTCGGCCCGTGAGGAACGCAGGGGGCTCGGCGGAAGTATCAGGAGTGGCCGTCGCGAAGAGGCAGCGGGTCGGAAATGTAATCACTTTTTGTGATGAAGATGTAAAGGGGGTTCAGACTCCCCACGATGACGCCATGGTGATCTCTCTCACTATGGCGGACTATGATGTAAGGCGTGTTCTTGTGGATAGTGGAAGCTCAGCTGATATTTTGTATTACGAGGCCTTCCAAAAGATGGGCTTTTCCCGACAATTGTTGCACAAAACATCCACCCCCCTCATAGGATTCACTGGAGACGCTATCTCGGCCGAAGGTGTCATCGAGCTGCCTGTGACTGCGGGCATTGCACCCGCAGAAGCCACGGTGCGGCTCGGGTTCTTGGTCGTCCGTGTCCCCTCGGCCTACAACGCTATCCTCGGACGACCCGGACTGAACGCCCTTCGCACGGTGGTTTCTACCTACCATTTGCTCATGCGGTTCCCCACAGCGGCCGGGATTGGAGAGGTCCGAGGTGACCAGCCGACCGCACGGCAGTGTTTCCTAGCAACTCTCAAAGGGAAGAAGCCCATGGAGGCCCTAAGCGTCGAGTCACTTGACGCCAGAGACGAAGTGGCCTTGCGGCACGGGGAGCCGGCCGAGGGCGTAATCGAAGTTCCCCTCGAAGAAGGCCGCCCGGACCGCACGGTCCGGGTCGGTGCCAATCTCGACTTGGAAGCTCGGCTCCGGTTAGTGGAATTCCTCCGAGCCAATGCAGATGTGTTTGCCTGGTCGGCGGCCGATGTACCTGGGATCGACCCGGAGGTCGTTTCTCACGCCCTCAACGTCGACCCGACCCACCGACCGGTAAAGCAAAAGAAGAGACACTGTGCCCCGGATCGGATCCGGGTGGTCGACCAGGAGGTAGACAAACTCTTGGAGGCAGGTTTCATAAGAGAGGTGAGCTACCCCGAGTGGCTGGCAAACGTCGTACTTGTCCGGAAGGCGAGCGGGAAGTGGAGGATGTGCGTCGACTACACCGACCTGAACAAGGCGTGCCCCAAGGATAGCTTTCCGCTTCCACGGATAGACCAACTGGTCGACGCGACTTCCGGATATCAGCTACTGTCTTTTATGGACGCCTTCTCCGGCTACAACCAAATAATGATGGCTCCACAGGACGAGGAGAACTGCCTTCATAACAGACCGGGGGCTGTACTGTTACAAGGTAATGCCCTTCGGTCTGAAGAACGCTGGCGCCACTTACCAGCGCCTCGTCAATAAAATCTTCAAGGAGCAGATCGGCCGGAATATGGAGGTGTACGTGGACGATATGCTGGTAAAAAGCCGCCATGCAGACCAGCACATTGCAGATCTGGAGGAGACTTTCACCACCTTGCGAAAGTTTCGCATGAAGCTAAACCCAGCGAAGTGCGCTTTTGGTGCTTCGGCCGGGAGGTTCCTCGGTTTCATTGTCAACCAGCGCGGGATCGAGGCCAACCCGGACAAGATCAAAGCCATCCAAGATATGTCCCCTCCGACCAAAGTGAAGGAGGTTCAGGAGCTCGCTGGAAGGGTCGCCGCGCTCGGACGATTTGTGGCAAAGTCGGCCGAACGCTGCCAACCATTCTTCAAGGTGTTGAAGCGCCCAAAAGACTTCCTCTGGACGGCCGAATGCCATGCGGCGTTCGACCAGCTCAAGGAGTACATGGCGTCTCCTCCCCTGCTGTCCAAGCCGCAAGAGGGGGAGATGCTCTACCTTTACCTGGCGGTCTCCCCAACCGCAGTCAGCGCAGTACTGGTTCGGGAAGAGGCAAGACTTCAGAAGCCTGTATACTACATCAGCCGAGTCCTCCGGGATGCCGAGACGCGGTACACGAAGGCTGAGAAGATCGCCTTCGCGCTGCTGACTGCGACCAGGAGGCTTCGCCCCTATTTCCAGGCTCATTCTGTCACCCTTTTGACCGATCAACCACTGCGGCAGATTCTCAGCAATCCAGAGAATGCGGGACGGCTGGTGAAGTGGGCAGTAGAACTTGGTGAGTTCGACATCCGCTACCAGCCCCGACCAGCCATCAAGGCCCAGGTACTCGCGGACTTTCTCGCTGAGTGCACTGTGCAGGAGGCGGAACCTAAGCCGCCGGAGACACCCAGCCTCGATCTCCCGATCTGGACGCTCCACATTGACGGGTCGTCGAACCCTGAAGGTGGAGGGGCTGGGCTGGTCCTCACCAATCCCGATGGAGTGATAGCCGAGTATGCCTTGAGGTTCGGATTTCCAGTGACCAACAATGAGGCGGAGTACGAGGCCCTAGTCGCGGGACTCAAACTCGCCAAGGAGCTCGGCATCCGGCGTCTGAAAGTCTTCACCGACTCCCAGCTGGTGGTCGGGCAGGTTCGAGGGGAGTTCGAGGCGCGGAGCCCGACCATGCAGAGCTACGTCCGGAAGGTGCAAACACTCATTCCCGACCTCGGCAGTGTTGACATTCAGCAGGTCCCGAGGAGCGAAAATGCCAGGGCCGACAGGTTGTCCCGCCTAGTGGACGCAGACGCGCACAACTTGTTGAGGGCAATCTACCTGGAGACCCTGGATGCCCCGAGCATTGACGGGGCTGGAGCGGTGATGGCAATTGATCCGGAGCCGTCTTGGATGGACCCGCTCGTCGCCTACCTCGCCGAAGGAATCCTCCCTGAAGACGAAGATCAGGCCCGGCGGCTTGTAAAGAAGTCCGCCCACTACGTACTTTATGAAGGGAGGCTGTATCGGACCTCGTTTACCGCCCCCCTCTTAAGGTGCCTCCGCCCCGCGGAAGCGGCCTACGCCCTCGGCGAAGTCCACGAAGGCATCTGCGGATCGCACTTGGGGGCTAGGTCCTTGGTGCATAAGATCATGAGGCAAGGCTACTATTGGCCGACCTTGATGGAGGACTCGAAGGACCACGTGCGGAAATGCGACGCCTGCCAGCGCCACGCCAACGTCCAGAGAGTCCCCTCTGTCCCCTTGGCGCCAATCACCGCGCCCTGGCCCTTCGCACAATGGGGAATGGATATCCTCGGACCATTCCCCGTCGCTTCGGCCCAGCGGAAATTTTTGATTGTCGCCATCGACTACTTCACCAAGTGGGTGGAGGCAGAGCCACTGGCCACCATCACGGAGGCACAAGTCCGGAAGTTCGTGAAGCAGAACATCATTGTCCGATTTGGAGTACCTCGGGTCCTCATCTCGGATAACGGTCGACAGTTTGATAACAAGCACTTCCGGGACTTCTGCGAGGAATTTGGGATCGAGCATCGGTTCACATCCGTGTCGCATCCCCAAACCAACGGCGAGGCCGAGGTCACAAATCGGACAATCCTCCAAGGTATCAAAGCGCGGATCGGCCGGACGGGGCAAGCTTGGGTCGAGGAACTCGAGAATGTCCTTTGGGCGTATCGGACCACACAACGGACTCCTACTGGAGAGACGCCTTTCAGCCTAACCTATGGCACGGAAGCCGTTGCCCCCGTGGAGCTCGGACTCCCCTCGCCTCGGGTGGCCGCGCACCGACCCGAGGCCAATTCGGAGCAACTCCGAGGGAACTTGGATCTCTTGGAAGAGGCAAGGGAAATGGCTCAGGTACGGATGGCAATGTATCAGCAGAGGGTGGCCCGATATTACAACTCCAAAGTCCGACCGAAGCTTTTCAGAATTGGAGATCTGGTGCTGAGGCGAGCTAAGGCATCTCAACCTACGGAAGGTGGGAAGCTAGCGCCAAATTGGGAAGGCCCGTATAAAGTTCGTTGGGTAAACCGACCTGGCTCCTACCAGTTGGAAGCCCTAGATGGCCGAGAAATTCCAAGGGGCTGGAATTCCGCTAACCTGCGGATGTATTACCAGTAGAACAACAAGGCCAGAAAGACAATTTAAAAAGGTGCAATACTTTTCATTTCAATAATTTCTGGTTACAGTGGCGTGCTCGTGTGATTACAAGGAATTCCCAGAGGGGAATTAGGGAGTAAAGAAAGTAAAGAAGAGGTGGGGACCCAAACCCTCAACCCAGGGCGGCTGCAGTCCCACCAGAAGTGGGTGCTTCTAACCGGAGGCGCCATCCAGCACCTCACCAAAAAGAGGAGGAGCCGCCGCAGAAGAAGCTCCCGCTGCCCCCAGGGGAACGCCGCCTCCAAAGGATATTCCCATCTTCCCTAGTGGTAGGAAAGAGAAGGAATTCGAGGGGGAAGAGTATATGGAGGCGCGGTCCCGGATTGAGCGTCCGGCGCAGAGCTCAACCGGGAGGCTGAACTTCAAGGAGGGGAGATGTGATCCCGGATGAAACGCCTAGAGCGGAGTTCCGCCGGGGAGACCCTCCTTGTTGATCCCAGATGAAACGGCTAGTTGGCTGAAGTTGTAAGGGGAGCGCCTCCCCTTTCCTTCGACAGGAGTCTCTCAGTCATATGCCAAGGAGGAGGTCTGCGATCCATGGCAACCTGCAGCTCCGGCTTGGCAAATTCCATCGTACCTGCACCTGTATTTATAGCCAAGCTGCGGCCCCCTGGTAGTTCCGATACGGGTGGCTCCAATAAATGCAGGCGCACTGAATCCGGAGCCGTTCCGGCTCCCGAGGCGTATCTCCCCGCGATTTCCTAAGCGTCATTCTCCTTAAATCGCATTCTTTGTGCAGGACGATCCGGGTGACGTATACCCCTAGGTCCACGTGTCTCCGCTCGCGCCCAGGCCGCATCCTCCTCGAAGAACCCGCGTATCGCGGCCGCTCAACTAACACTCCTCACCAGCAGCAACTGGCGATCCGATTTCCCAGGTAACGCATTAATTAGCGTTTAATACCCTTCTCGTGTTCCCCCCAGGCAACGCTTGGAGGAGAGGAGAAACACGGTCGCGGCTGGGCACAGAGAAACCCCGATGGGCGGCGAGCGACAAGTGGCCGACCAACGAGTGGAATTTCCCTGAGGCTTGACAACCCTCAGATGCCTGGCTAACCCGATGATCATCCCGGGAGCAGACTAGCCGGAAGCCCCGACCGGTCGCCTCGGCTTGCGCCAGCCTTGGCCGACCAACGAGCGGAATTTCCCTGAGGCTTGACAACCCTCAGATGCCTGGCTAACCCGATGATCATCCCGGGAGCAGACTAGCCGGAAGCCCCGACCGGTCGCCTCGGCTTGCGCCAGCCTTGGCCGACCAACGAGCGGAATTTCCCTGAGGCTTGACAACCCTCAGATGCCTGGCTAACCCGATGATCATCCCGGGAGCAGACTAGCCGGAAGCCCCGACCGGTCGCCTCGGCTTGCGCCAGCCTTGGCCGACCAACGAGCGGAATTTCCCTGAGGCTTGACAACCCTCAGATGCCTGGCTAACCCGATGATCATCCCGGGAGCAGACTAGCCGGAAGCCCCGACCGGTCGCCTCGGCTTGCGCCAGCCTTGGCCGACCAACGAGCGGAATTTTCCTGAGGCTTGACAACCCTCAGATGCCTGGCTAACCCGATGATCATCCCGGGAGCAGACTAGCCGGAAGCCCCGACCGGTCGCCTCGGCTTGCGCCAGCCTAGGCCGACCAACGAGTGGAATCTCCCGAGGCTCGGCCCTCGGATGCCTGGCTAACCCGATGATCATCCCGGGAGCAGACTAGCCGGAAGCCCCGACCGGTCGCCTCGGCTTGCGCCAGCCTAGGCCGACCAACGAGTGGAATCTCCCGAGGCTCGGGCCTCGGATGCCTGGCTAACCCGATGATCATCCCGGGAGCAGACTAGCCGGAAGCCCCGACCGGTCGCCTCGGCTTGCGCCAGCCTTGGCCGACCAACGAGTGGAATCTCCCGAGGCTCGGCCCTCGGATGCCTGGCTAACCCGATGATCATCCCGGGAGCAGACTAGCCGGAAGCCCCGACCGGTCGCCTCGGCTTGCGCCAGCCTTGGCCGACCAACGAGTGGAATCTCCCGAGGCTCGGCCCTCGGATGCCTGGCTAACCCGATGATCATCCCGGGAGCAGACTAGCCGGAAGCCCCGACCGGTCGCCTCGGCTTGCGCCAGCCTTGGCCGACCAACGAGTGGAATCTCCCGAGGCTCGGGCCTCGGATGCCTGGCTAACCCGATGATCATCCCGGGAGCAGACTAGCCGGAAGCCCCGACCGGTCGCTTCGGCTTGCGCCAGCCTTGGCCGACCAGCGAGCGGAAGAATTTCCTGAGGCCTAACCCTCGGATGCCTGGCTTAGCGCCGGAAGAATTTCCTGAGGCCTAACCCTCGGATGCCTGGCTTAGCGCCGGAAGAATTTCCTGAGGCCTAACCCTCGGATGCCTGGCTTAGCGCCGGAAGAATTTCCTGAGGCCTAACCCTCGGATGCCTGGCTCAGCGCCGGAAGAGTTTCCTGAGGCCTAACCCTCGGATGCCTGGCTTAGCGCCGGAAGAACTTCCTGAGGCCTAACCCTCGGATGCCTGGCTCAGCGCCGGAAGAGTTTCCTGAGGCCTAACCCTCAGATGCCTGGCTTAGCGCCGGAAGAATTTCCTGAGGCCTAACCCTCAGATGCCTGGCTTAGCGCCGGAAGAGTTTTCTGAGGCCTAACCCTCGGATGCCTGGCCTAGCGCCGGAAGAGTTTCCTGAGGCCTAACCCTCGGATGCCTGGCTTAGCGCCGGAAGAATTTCCTGAGGCCTAACCCTCGGATGCCTGGCTTAGCGCCGAAAGAGTTTCCTGAGGCCTAACCCTCGGATGCCTGGCCTAGCGCCGGAAGAGTTTCCTGAGGCCTAACCCTCGGATGCCTGGCTCAGCGCCGGAAGAGTTTCCTGAGGCCTAACCCTCGGATGCCTGGCTCAGCGCCGGAAGAGTTTCCTGAGGCCTAACCCTCGGATGCCTGGCTTAGCGCCGGAAGAATTTCCTGAGGCCTAACCCTCGGATGCCTGGCTTAGCGCCGGAAGAATTTCCTGAGGCCTAACCCTCGGATGCCTGGCTTAGCGCCGGAAGAATTTCCTGAGGCCTAACCCTCGGATGCCTGGCTTAGCGCCGGAAGAGTTTCCTGAGGTTTAACCCTCGGATGCCTGGCCTAGTGCCGGAAGAACTTCGGGAATCAAAAGTCAGCAAGAAGCAACCAAGAGCTAAAAAAAAAAGAGGACGAGGGCGAGATGAAGAAATATTCAACGTGCATTAATTTTCAGGGCCGAGGCCCATACAATTGGGCAAAACGCCGACATACAAAAATAAAAAAGACAATGGAAGGTACAAGAGGTCAGCTTGGAGGAACTCCCGAGTCGGAAACGCCGGGCTCGTCCGCGGGAGGTAGGGAAGCAGCAGGAGAACCAGCAGGCGATGGCGTCGGAGAGGAGTCCAGGAGGGAGATCTCGCTCAGGTCAACTTCGGGATACTTAGCCGACACCCTTGCCAGGCCCTCCTCGAAGCCCAAGGTGAAGGCTTCGGCCCCCGCGTCCGACGCGTCATGGACAAACTCGTCAGACTGGCGATAGGTCCGCACTGCCTCCGACATATCATGGGCGAACTCGGCGGACTGGCGATAAGCCTCTACCGCCTGACGCCCGATTTCCGCCCTCTTCTCGGCCAGCTCCGCCTCAGCTCGCTCCATAATCTGAGCCTTGGCCTCCAAGACCTTCGCCACAATCCGGCCTTCGGCCTCAGAGGAGACCCTCAGCAGATCAGCCTGAGCCTCTTTATGCTTCGCCTCGGTAGCAACCCGAGCGGCCTCGGCTTCCTTCAGGCGCGAACGGAGCTCTTGGACGTCCGTGCATGACTTCTCCAGGGCTGACTCCAGTTCGCCTAGTTTGGCTTCAAAAGAGCGGATTCGGTCGCAGGCGTTGTCGGCAGACCGCTGGGCCTTCTCCCACCGCTCTCGATAGTCCGCGATCTTCCGGGACTGTTTTTCAGCCCGTTCCTCCGCCTTCTTGACCCTGCTTTCGAGGCCCGAGGCGGCTTTGAGTTGCTCCCGAGCCTCTGACAGTTGCTCCTCCAGGGCGGCGAAGCCGAGTGCCCGCTCTTCGGCCTCCCGGAGCCTCGCCTCGAGGTCCCCGGTCGTCCTGCCTGCCGCAGCCCGGCCTCCCTCTTCCATTGCTTTCAGCCGGTCCTCGGCCTTCGCCAAAAGCCCCGCCTGTTCCTTGTAGCACTCCTCCAGACGGATCATGTACTGGGCGAGCTAAGAAATAGGAAAAATAAGGGAGTCAGGCGGAGAACAACAGAGCCAATAAATGGTGAAAGACGGCCAGAAGAACACTCACCGACATGAGACAGACGCAGCTGGCGGCCCCAACGTCAGAGACATCCAACTCCCGGACCCGCCGACGGTCCTTCTCCAGCAACACTGTTTCGATGAGATTTCGGGCGCCATCGGTAGTGAAGGCAGACCCCGATTTCTCCCCGGAGCTGGATGGTGGTTCTGCAGCCTTACCCTTATCCATCGCCTGGGGAAGAGTCCGGCTGATCACGCTCGCGGCGGGGGTCGCCCCAGGAATTGATAGGGTCCCGCTCGGCCGGGGCCTCGGCGCGTCCCTCCTCGAGTCATCAGGAGCCGACCGAGTCGAAGGCCGGGTTGGGGACCGATCACGTCCGACCCGTCCGTCTTGAGCAGGCTCAGGTGGCACCTCCGGAGTAGCGGCAACCTTACCACCGGAGGGCTGATACAGCGTCAGCTGCCGGTCGGTGCCCACGACATCTCCCTGATCGGTGGGCCCGGACTCGTCGGTCGGCATCGGAGGTATCTCCTTACGGGACTTCTTCGCCGGTGGGGCCCCGCTCGGAAGAGCTCGTTTCCTCCTCCGGACTGCTTCCAGCAGGGACGCCCTACCAACAGCCTTCGACTTCACCGACCGCATGACGTCGTCGACCTCTGCAAGAAGGACGGGATGGTCAGGGACTGAGAAACCGAAAGGAAGAAGGAACGAAAGAGAAGAAAAGAGCTAAAGAAACGATGGCGGACTCACGGTCGGTGGGGACCGAGCTCAAACCGACGTTCACCAAGGTATCCTCAGAAATGAGGCGGCCCACCGGGGGAAGCTGGCCCTCGGCGACCAACCCCTTCAAGGCGGCGACGCCCTCGGATTCCTCCCTCGACAACTTCGACAGGCCAATTGGGGACTTCACCGGCGTCCCCCAGATTGCCCTGATTTCCCAGGAGGGGTCTGCATCAACGAAAAAGAAGCGCTCCTTCCAGTGGTGAATGGAGGTAGGACCCTCTTTGACAAGGCCGCACCCTCGCCGCGCTGCGAAGCACCACCACCCTTTGTCCTGGGGGTGGCCGCTCAGGCCGTAGAGCTCCCAGAAAACGTTCAAGGTGGCGGGAATCGCATGCAAGCGACAGAGAACCTGGAAGACCGTCAGAGCACGCCACGAGTTCGGCACCAGTTGCGTCGGTGCCATTCCTAAACCCCGGAGCACCTGTAAGACTAGGTCTGAAGGGGGAAAGCGGAACCCGGCTTGGAGGATGCCCTCATTGATGGCGATCTTCCCTCGGGGAGGATGAGACATCCTCTCCTCAGGCCCTGGGAGCGTGACATTGCAGGCCTCGGGAAGGTGGTACCGAGCCACAAATCCGTCTAAGTCCTCGGCGACCAGTTTTGACTTGATGCTATCTGCTCCCACTTCGCCCATCCCTAATGGCCAATCTACGGTCAGGACGGGGTCAAGAAGGAGGGAAAGGCCGGAACGACTGGGGTGCACTAGTACAAAAAGAAAAAGTATGAAGAGCTCAAAGTAGAAGAGTGGGAAACTCACTTGAAGAGGAGGAAGAACGGCTCCGAGAGCGTCAAAGGAAAAGCAAGCGAACGTTTCGGCGGCAACAATGGTAGCGCAAAGGAGAAACTCGAAAATGTCCGTAAAGAAGAAGACGGACGGGGGAGGGCCCCCGATTAAATAGGCGAAAGGGCAAGTGACACCTCGATGACGCCAGAAGACGCCTGGCCGCCGAAGGGTCGCTCGCACCCCAAAGGCGAATCGACACCATTAAGGAAGGATGTCCGCCGAAATCCTCAGGTTGCCAGGTCAGCAGCAACCGCCATACGCCATAAAGAAGGCGGGAAGCTTGAAGCGCGCGCGCCTCTCCGAAGGATGGCGGCAATCTCGAAACATCACTCCCTTCACCTGTTCCCCTTCTGGTTCCAGGCTCGGAAGTGGGGGGCTACTGTTATGGGGGAATTGAGCCGCCATGCCCCACGTGATCGGCACGCGTATCCAGGAAAGCTACAGCTGCCCTATGATCCAGCACTCCGACCCCGAGTCGGACCTCCTCGGCTCCGCAGCCCGACCCCGGGTCGGCTGCCCTATGATCCAGCACTCCGACCCCGAGTCGGACCTACTCGGCTCCGCAGCCCGACCCCGGGTCGGCTGCCCTATGATCCAGCATTCCGACCCCGAATCGGAGATCTTTTGATAACGACAGGCTATTCTCCAGAGGCACGCCGCGGCCTCCTGCTCCACTACTCCCTGCAACGGCTGTACCCGATGCTGCCCACGATCTCCTGTATCGACCGTACAAAGCGGAGCTCCACTACGCCCTGCCATGACCGTACCCGGCGCTGCTCCACGACGCCCCGTAACGGCCATGTCAGTGGCCATTCTATCGTGCCCCACGACGACAAACCCCCCTGAGAGACCTCCCAGCCAGGCATATATGCGGCTGGGGGGAGAAGGGGGGGGGGTAAGCAATACCTCCCAGAGCACTCTCTCCCACTTGTGATTATCATCTCTCCTCCTCCAATCTCCTCTGACTTGACCGTCGGAGGGCCATCACCACCCTGGTGGTGGTGCAAGGCTTGTTTGCAGGTTCCTTGGCGGAAGGTGGAGCGCAACCAGCACCAACCAAGACAACTCAGGCGGAACCCCGTTCACACCGTCGTGTCAATCGTTCTCGGTTTGGACCACCAGCAACAGTAACACTTAGGGGTCTTGCATTAATTTTGTTCCCAGACTTAAGCACTTAATAATCTGAATAAAAATATTTAATATTAAAAAATATTTATTTTTGATATATGATAAATATAAAATTATAAATAGGTCAAGTCAACTCCTGATTGGTCCGCTGGTCTTGGCTGGACCTATTTTTGAAGGGCTGTAGGTCTAAGATCAAAAATTGCTCCATATGAAAAAATAAGTCAGATCTTGATTTTGTAACTTCTGACCCAACACATTCTGGCTTGACCTGCTTGCCGTATAAGTCTAATTGGACTCAAACCCAATCTAACCCACCAAAAAAATCCGAATCTGGGAGTATCAATAGGTTCGGCCGATATAGTTCTGACTCAATTAGACCCAATCCAATCCATTTTTAGAGATCCGTAAGTTGGGTTGGGGTCAAAAAATGGACCTAATTTGGAAACTAGCTCGAGCTAGGATTTCGTATATTTTTACTATGACCCCAACTCAATGCATATAATATTTAGGTCTACTTTGGATTAATAAAAAATAGAACCTCAAACCCTACCAGATCCAACCCAACTTGAAAATCCAAATCATATACAACCCTTTCTCCTTCATATTACATTCTTTTTCGATTCATCGAATGAACTTATTTAAATTAATCTATCTCTCTTCATCTCAACAACCCCATCCCCTCTCACCTACTTATCTTAATTATATCTAAACATCATTGTTTATTTTCATAGATTCTTATTTATAACATTCTTAAGTATACTACTATTTTTAAATTATATTTTGTAAATTTATACAAATAGAACATTATAACAAGAATGGAATGCTGATATCAATTAAGATTGATAAGGAAGAGATACCACAGAGCGACCAATTTTATTATTTACGATTATTATAGAATATAATATGAAGATAGATGAAAATATATTTAATAGAATTAGAGGTTGATGGATGAAGTAGAGAACTGTATTTAAAATGTTATGTAATAGGTGCATATTATTTTGTCCGTTTCAATGAAATAATGTTGTTATTGAAACCTTATTATCTAAGTTTGATCAAAACTATGGGATCCACCTTCATTGTTATGCCAGCTACTCAAAATTCTACGTTATCATGACGGTCACTCTTTTTTTTTCAGATCTTTTCTGTGGGTTCGGCTGCAGTATTGCTGTGGGATGGGAAGGAGGTGGCACAGCTTTTATGATATTTTTTTCTGAGTTACTTTTGGTTTCGAGGACTCGGAAAGTTGACTGGGTATAAGGAAGCAAAAGGAGAAAGCATGGCACGAAGACATCATTAGCTGTGCCTTGTGAGGAGCTAAGCTTAGCCGTAGTTGGGCCAGCCAGTTGCTTACCACGTAATATATTTTGCTACGGGCTAGTCGAAACTAAGATAGTGCTGCAAATGGGTTAAGATCAACTCATAATCGAAACAAGTCCGATCCCATTAAAATTGATCCAATCTATTTGGAGGTCCATGATTTGGGTCAGGTTTCAAAAGTTAGGAATGAACTAACCTAACCTGGCTCGTATATTATTCATGCCTACTTTATGATTTTTAAAATAAAAAAATAGGCCTGACCTAACTCCAACCCGAAAATCCAGATTATGTAAAATCTCTTCTCCTTCACACTAAATATCTTTTCCAAATTATCAATAAATCCTTAAAACTAATCTCCCTCTTTTTATCTTAACAACCTCATCTCCTCTAGCCTATCTTTCCTTAGTTTCATTTAAACATTTACTATTTATTTTGGTAGATTCTTCTATATCAATACATATTTAAAAAATGTATAGTTTGTAAGCTTAAGACTAATCAGTTTCTTGAATGAAATTAATTTTAGTGACCATATATTGAATATGATTTTTTTTTTTAGCTTAAAAGAATAGCTGAATACTTGATTTTGAATGTGACCTGACCTGTATTGGAATATGTTGAGTTTGTTCTACATTATATATTAATTATATTTGTTTCTTAGCATATGCATGGCACATGCGACACTAGTTAGACATTAAATTGTTTGTTCAATGAGATAATAAACTTAATCAATTTTTGAATATTATTTACCATCAACAACTTGAGGGAGCAATACTTGATAAGCGAAATAATTGTGTCATTTGTATGTCCTCATAGACTGTCAATCGCAGTTTTCTATTTTGCCCCTTTGTAAGATCTACCCCATGCTTAGAATATTGATCATGTTTTTCTATTTTGTCCATTTGTAAGATCTCCGAGCTAGATATTACGCCCTAGCTTCTTCTTAGCCTTCGTCCTCTTCTTTGCTACCGCCGGGAGGCACAACAGCATGTCTTACGCAACTGAGAGGCGAGAGATGGGACGAGTAGAGAGGATAACAGGTTGGAATTATTTTAATAACTAAATTTTTTTTTTGCATGTTCTTTTATTTGAGCAAAGTCGTTTTGTATATCTTGATTAATCAAGAATTAAATTTAGTGTATCCCTTTTTAGCCAAAAGAAAAAAAAATAAGAAATTTTATTAAAAATGATATAACTATAATAAAAGGGGTACGTTTGAACTCTTCTCCGGTGGATAAGCCATCATTGTAACGCGGAAGGCAGGGAAGAGCCCAAGAGTGCGGGGTTGCAGGCCTTGATGATACTTGGCAACTTGCGTAGGTCGCCCAACTCTCCATCCTCTCCCCTTCCTCTCCATCTTTCTCGCTCCTTCCTTCACACCCTCCAATCCTGGGCTATTCTAAGAAAAATTATCAAACATGCCCTAAATTTAATGATAAAAATAGATCGGATAATATTTATTTGAATCTATTTTTTATTCAAATATATCCAGATATAAATAAAAATGAGTATTCGATTAATATCCGTATCCGTATCCGAAAAAAAACATAAATATGAATATAAATAGATAATTATCCGATCTATATGCGAATATTCGATTCCATTTGTAATCCTATTTAATTTTATATGGTACTTATGAGCCTTTAAAAAAACTAAATGACCACATTAACATGCTATTAACTGGATTTATCATCCATTTAGTAATATCTTTGATTTTATGGTCATAAAGTTTAATTATCTGATTTATATCCGTATTTATATCCATACATTTGGCATCCGATTTGTATCTGTTTAAAACAAATATAGATATGAATTTTTGCATCCGACTAACATCCATATCTATATCTTGTTAAACAAAATAAATATGGATATGGATATACTAGTATTTTTGATCCGATTTTGGCCCTATCTAAACTTTAAAGGAAATCTTAAAAGAATTTATTTATGGTCATGACTTCAGCCAGTTTTGGTTGTAACTAGAAAACCATCGAAGCTAGGAGATTAACCGATACAAATTGTAACCAAGATCTCGTAGATATTTCAATTCCAGCAAACGATGATGCTTTTAGAATCGGTTCCAATTTGGCCATGGTTGAAACCAATCACTTGTAATCAAAACAAATCATTTTTGCCTGAAACTTATCATCTTAGTGAATTGGCCATTCATGGTAGAGGTAATCTTATCAATCAAGAACCTATCCGTATATCTCTCAAATCGAAAACAAAAACAAAGATTTTCTTTTAAAAAAAAAGTAAAGTGGCAATAAAAATCTCAAAATTTGGCAGCCATTGGATAATATTACTATAAGATCGAGTGAAAAAAGAGCGCTGAACATGCAGAGATGAAGATAAGCAATCCAGGAAAAAAGAAAATAAAAAAAAATTAAAAAAGCTTCCAAAGAATGGAAATTAAAACTTCAAAAGATGAAATTAATTAGATTAAAGAACCTAGGAAAGAAAGCCAGAATTAGTGAGCTGAGATGTTACCTAAAAGTATTTCTAAAGGCTGCAAGAAAGCAGGACGCTGTAAGCACTAAAAGACTCTAATGCATATTTCCCATCAAGATAAACATGGATTTCCATTGGAACCACAGCAGTGGAATGGAGATAAGAGACACATGCCCTTAGAATTTCAAGTACATATTACTTTTAGTTTGCAGACATGGAGGGAAAGTTGACATAGAGAAACTCTAATAAGAGGTATGATACTATGATACTAGAAAAAAGTCTCATGTTTCATAGAAGGCAAAATAGAATGAACGAAAAATATTCTTACATAGTAATAGATTATTCACCAATTTCGTAACAGGAAAAGCACTAAGGATCATTGTGCATGGTAGTAACTTTGGTGTTTCTTCTGCTGAACCAGCAGGGAACAAAACCATCCCTTTGTGTTTTCATGCAGAGCTAAATTACTTGTACTGCTCTGCGAGAAGGAAAATAGCATAAAAACTATAAATATTGTAGCTGAGGTTCATTACAAGGCATCGAATTTGGCTAGAATTACAATTTTAAAATCCCTCTTGAATAAAACTTACGAGGCCAGAATAATACAGTTGCCTTACAAGAAACTAAACATAAAACACAAAAGATAACATTACCTATCTACGTAGGAGTAATAGTATAGTAAAGAAGGATGAGCTCCCTACACAGCATGCACAAAAAATGCAAGCTAATACACTTCCACATTCCACTGCTCTGCCCTCTTCAGGTTCCTTCTGTACTCCGACCAGTCAATACCTGCAAATTATGCAGCAGAATGAATTATGAAATTAGTGTGTATAACATATGATTTTCCCTTCATTTATCTGCATCATATTATATACATACCATCTCTAGCAGCCAAGGATACCATGATATCATCAATACCCTTCTCCATTCCTTTTAGTCCGCACATATATACATAGGTGTTGTCCTTCTTGAGTAGACCCCAGAGTTCCTCGGCGTACTGCGCCATACGAGTCTGTATGTACATCTTTTCTCCCTTCTCATTTGTTTGCTCTCTGCTCACAGCAAAGTCGAGCCTGAAATTATTTGGTGCCTTCTCTTTCATCTTCTCAAATTCCTACAGATCACAAGGCAGTGAGGTCCATTAAGAACATAAGTAATAGCTGGCTATAAGATTTGATGACCGAAAGAAACATAAAAGAATTTAGAATACATGATTTCCTTATGAGAAACTTTTAAATTCATAACAATAAGTCCACCTCCTTATAGAGCAACGAGCTGCTTGTAGGAACTCCCAAGAAGAGCCACGCTAGTCCGTTGAACTGCATAAGAATTATAATAAATTAAACTTGCTCGTCCAATGATGAATTATTTGAAACATCATGAGAACCAACTAATGGAGCATAGCTAGCAATTTTTACAAACTGCGGTTTTCAGTACAGACAGTTTGGTCACATGTATGATATAATTCATTGGAGTTTTTCTCTCTTTTTGTGTGTGTGTGTGTGTGTTTGTGATTCATTGAAAGTTATGAGATATTCATAATTTCAGAAGGAGTTTGCCACAAATACTATCCAATGACTTGCCTAATAAGTTATAAGACCCACTCACTTCTTGTTATGCAAAATAGCATTACCTTGTAGTCATCATGCTTCTCAAAGAACATTTTCCACAGGTAGGAGCGGAAAGGTGCAATCCCAGTTCCTGTGGCAAGCTGCAACCAGCCAGATCATCAATAAGCACTTGAAAAGATATTCACAAAATGTAATGGGTCGATGGATCAAAATACGACACAGATCTCGACAGCTGCATGTGTTAACAAGAACAAAACTAGGTCACCAGATTACCATTATGATAGTTGCATTGGGATCCTTAGGCATAAGCATTTCTTTCCCGACCGGTCCTGTAATCTTAACTTCAGCACCAGGTTTCATGTCGCCTTAAAGATACAACAGCATGGCATACATGGAGTATCATCAATCAATTAATCAACTGGAAGTTCTAATATTAGGTTGGACAAAACATATAACAACAGGAGAAGAGGAGTTAAAATACCCACATAAGAAATTTGAGCAGACTCCTTTCACTATTTCCCCTTGCTCATTAGTATAAACAAGCCGCTTTACACACAGAGAAACCTGTACAAGAAATGCATCTTGAACTCATACACCTTCTATAAACATAGAAGGTTTGTTCAGAACAATTAATTAATCATCATACAAAGCACACTTCATTCAAAATTAATCATCAGAGACACCCATGAAATCATGATTCACAAGTTTCTGAAAGTCACATCTCCTTAGCGCTTGTGCCGGAAAGAGGTTCTGATTTCGACTTGGAAATATACCATTATTCTCAAAGAATAATGATTACTCAAAGAATGATGGATTACAAAATAATGAATTTTAAGTACTAAATAAACAAATTCTTATCATTGTTGATCAAAAACCAGAAGAAAGATCTCTAAAATTAGTAATTGCAAGTATCTGAGAAACAAAACCACACACAGAGAGATGATTTGATAGTCTAATGAAGCGACTGTAGACTTAATTTAAGAGAAAAAGCAGAGTAATGGAGAATTCAAACTCACTGTCTTGGAGTCACCAAAATCTCCAAGAGCGCTGCTGGCGATTGAATACAACCTGAGCTTGTGTGGTTTTCCATTCTTATCAATTCCATCAGGGATCACACCAATGGACTGTCCCTCTCTGTATGGAACCTCACCTATGAAAAGCCATCATATATATATATATATATATGTATACCATCAATCTGATCATCAGATATTAAAACTCTCTGCTAACGTTTCCTTCAGATATATATTACAAGCATATAGAAAGGTGATCGATACCCTCGGTGCTGAAGACCATGTGCCACGTTTCTCCGGGTGCGTCATCGCCGGTGATTTTGGTGTTAAGGAGGCACCTCCCAATGTACGGCTCCTTCGGCTTATACTTGTTGATGACGACACCCTCGTCGTCTTTCTTGGAGACCCTCTGTACCTTGGCAGGAGTCTCTGTTGTGACCTGGGCTCTTATTGAGACCAGCTTCCCCGCTGTGGACACGCTTCTTGGATGCAAACATGTCTGCAAGCAAGGATTCAGCATCAACATAGAGCACCGACGACTGTATGATATCTGCATACAGTAAGAGGATCAGAGATTGTTTTACCTTGTGGAGACTAAGCCTCTCGGAAGTGGAGATGGAGGTTCTACTGGTGGGCAGGGCAAGGGATGAGGACTTGGAGGATGGGAGGGACACTGCAGCAGTTACTGCAGCAGAAGCCATTGCCTACTTTTCTCCTCTGAATTCAGGGGGAGGAAGAGAGACAATGGAAGAGGAAGAAGTGTTAACGGGAGTGGGGGAGGGGGAGGAGGAGGAGGAGAGAAAGAGAGGTGCTTAGAAAAAGGGTGGGAGAGGATTGGGAGATATGAACGGGTGGAGGAAATTGGTGGTGGGAATGAAGTGGTCGTTGTACATTTTGGAGGGGCTTCAAGATTTTAGTGGAACGTTTGTGGATAATGCTCCGTTTGTAACTGTAGTCTCACAATACCATATCTACTTGGTTCAGTCTGGGTTTGACCCTCATCCCAATCCAAAATGGCACATAGAAGAAATTCTCCCCCCAGTTCACTAGTCTAATAGACTACTCCTGATGGAATCTGGTACTCTGGTGCTGGTATGACCCAATCCTTGTGCTAGACTAGTCATTTACACATGGATTGCATAGATTAATTCATTCAATGAATCACTGGAACCATGCGAAGTGACTTTAATTAAATGCACAACTTTAAAAATTTGATGGTAATATTTGCCTCCTCTGTATTTCAAATTTTCAACTCTTTAATAAACACACAATTTTATTGAAAGAAAACTCGCAAGCGATTAAAAAACCAGCTTACTGCATATGAATCTAGTTGTGTTTTTTTTTTCTAATTTATGTATGCATGTGTTTGTGTAGGGTATGGAAATGGAACTAGTAGATTAAGGATTCATAAATAATGAACCATCATCAATTTGGTATCTTGAAATATTTTTGGATCGATATATTTCGAAGTTGGGAGACTGATCGTGGAAGTTGATCTTGTAAATTAGTAATCAGTTAATATTAAACTATCTATATTCTGAGCTATAAATAAATTTTTATATATTCCTAAGTCAACAGGCTTACCAAATAAGGGGCTGATAAGCGATAAATCATCCATTTAGGAAGCCATAGATAATCTTTTTCCAATTCCCAGCATATTCCAAAATCGGCATTTTGCCAGACAATAAGTCACGAAGTGCCGATTTTATATCAAGTTCGTCAGTTTAGGGACCAAGAAATTGTATTCTATCTGTCGAAGGACCTTGAAGCAATTTTTTCCTACTCAAACTCGGGCCATTTCCATCTACTCTTTCCCTCCCACAAACCCTAACCCTAGATCTTCCCACCTCCAAATCTCCAAGCTCCTGCCGCTAGGCAATCATCCAGCGTCCGAGGAGGTGCTGCTCTTCGATTCCGGAGTCCTCGTGTTCGTTTGATCTTCCACTCCATCCCTTCGAGTCGGATGAGGTATTCTTGTGAGCAGATGAGAGCATCCGCATCCTCCATAACTCTTTAGTTCGTCATTCTTAAATTATATAAATAAAAACGAGGATATTTCATTATTTTTCGACGAAATTATGGAAAGGAAAAGGATTAAAGAAGACAAGAACCCTGGTGGTAGCATCGGTATTCTAGATGTTTGATAAAATGCCGCACAGGGATCCCTTACAATTTCAACTGGCTCCTTGCTAGTTTATTGATTATCTACATGTAAAATTGGTTCATGGATGTGTTTTCGGAAAGAAAAAAAAAAGATCTGATAAAAATTGTTATATGGATCCGATGTGAATTTTGAGATGGACCAGTTTCTAGTGAACACTAGATGCTTGATGTTAGATATGACCCCTAACATACACGATACATTGGTATAGTTGGTCGCTATCCTGTCCGGGTGCCTTATATCAAATTTTTCTTTTTCCCCCTTTTTCTGTTTACGAATGTTCTCTAACAGATTCTTTGGAAGAGGAAATAATTTGTCCAGAAGTTATCCACTATTCAGGTAGTGCTTATGAGATTTTTATTTATCCTTTGGATTAAGATATTCTAAACTATTCTGATGAATATACGATATTGTGATCACAGATAGCTATGAATGAGCTTGAGAGCCTAGATGCAATGAGCAGATGAGGTAGTTGAGCAAACTTGTAACTGAGCGACTCCTTGAATCAGGGATCTACAGTTGGAACTCAAGTTTATGAAATGCGCTATCATTAAATTTATCAAGTGGTCTTGGATACATAGGTAGTGTTAGCTTAAACTGTAAAAACAAGAGAGGAACCCTGAAATGACTGTCCAGGCCCCAAAAATAACATATTCAGTTTCCAAAATACGGGGGTGACAATCCTCCTATGGGACAGGTTCTTTGAATGGAAAAATTCAGGAAACTGACGACATTCAGACTATAAATGGTTGCCTTAGCTCTGATGATCACAACATGTTGAAATTTCATTGTTTCAATGGATGGAGAAGTTTTTTTTGGAGAATTGTTGTTGATCCAATTTACCCAGAGAATTTGTATGCATATTGGCTTGCCTTAATCTATAACAATATAGGACACACACTATCTAAGCTATAAAAGTCCACAACTGCATTGGAGTCCTAGACACAGTCTGACTGATAGATGTACTAACTAAGCAATTCCTTTAGTTGAATGCCTTTGAATTATTAATTTGTTCCATCTCTTGCAGATGACTTTGCTGCTAGAAAATGGTGATCTACTAAAGCATGGTATGTGTTAGACAATATGTTACCAGAAAATTGTAATTGGGCATTGGGCATGCTCAAGGGACTATACTTAGAGAATCACCGGTTTTCTTATCTGCTAGCTTCTGTAGCTATGATGCAACCCAGGTTTGTGAGGCTGTTTTGGTGATTTAGAGATAAAGGCTCATTTTTCTGCTACTGTAGTCTTAGAACCAGTTTCTGTGGATTAACAGCAACAAGTCACGTTCCTTTTTGCACGGCCAAACAAAAGAATATTTACAGAGCCTCATTAAAACAGAAAGGTACTTACATTAGGTTCAGATCGGAGATCTACTCTCTTTTTTCATTGACAATAGTAACTAGCAACAGCAATTGGAATTATAAAAGAGGGGGAGGAAGAATGGGAAACCAGTAGGGATGTATATAAGAGCAGGGTGGAGCATGACAGAGTTTGGAAGAAGAATATAACCAGCACCTCTTTCTTTTATTAGCTTTCCAATTAAGCCTTCATAAAGCAAAACACCTTCTAACCAGTCTCTCCCTTTTATTCTATGTTTGGTTGGCATGACTCCAAGCGGAGCAAATCTTTCTAGCATGAAGAATGAAAATTATTTGTGGCTACATTTCAAGGCCATATTTGTTGGCATTGGATTTAAAACTTTAGAAAATTTTAAATTTTCATTTCTATTACCACCAAGGTTTAAAAACTCATCTCTGATTTGGTTTTTACTAGGTTTATGGAGTTTTGGTTTTGGTGATTTCAGTGGTTTTTGAAGTTCCAATCCAAGTTTCAAGGTCTTGGTCAGAAAAATAAAGAAAATATTAAAAATACAAAAATAGGAAAAATTATCACATTATTATAGAGTAATTTATGTTGCACGAATTCTTTATTTATGTAGTTTTAACAATTTTAGATTTAAATTAATATTTCATATAAATCAAAATTAAATATATTGGTATTTTGTATTGTGCATGAATTTATGAACATAAATATATTATATACTACTTGAGATTTAATTGTTCAGAGAGTCATTATCTTTCATTTTCAGTAAAACTCACAAACACATGGAATTTGGACATTTTGTTCATATTTTTGGTGTTAACTAGCTCTTAAATTGAATGCATTTAGCTATATAATGTTATGTTTAGTTGTATAAAAAATTATTTTTGTCAAAATATCATATATCTAGTTATTCATATTAGTCTTTAAAAAAAAATACTATGTTCGGGATTTTTGTAAGGCCTCAGCTTATCAATGGTTAATTTACTCTCTATCTCCTCCTTTGACTCAGAAAAAAGAAAGAATAATTATTGAAAATTCATATTATATATCCTATGTGCTTAAATACATAAACTATGTCAATTGTGCGTAAATGGCCCCTGTAATGGCTGCTTTACGTTAGTTTAGTTCAATCTTAGTCAAAATCACCATTGCATTAACCAAAACTGATTGAAGCATGAAATTGGGGATTATTTTCAGCTTGCGCTTGGCCAAAACTTGAAACCGTGGTTTTTGCATCATGCTAGACTCAGATTAGAGGTTTAATCTTTAGGGTGAAAGGCTAGTGGGATTGATCCCTCTGTTCCCTGCCCCATTTTTCATTTTTTAATGACCCCACACTTAAAAGCCTCTTAATGCAGTAGAAGCATAGTGGACAGAAAGAAGATCACTGACTACTCGAAAGAAATTGATCAAGCAACCATACAGTTGTGAGTTGTGAAGGAATGCCATCTTTTTTTCCTATGCCCATGAGCTAGAAAGAGATCCACTCTATTTTCACAAGATAAAACAAAATAATTTATTATAATCAAAGAAGTCCGTTTCCCAAGAGAGGTTTGGAGTGACCAGAGATCATGTACTTCTTATAGTCCAAGTCAACTAATTAAGTAATATTATATTTTAGTAATTTTGTGGTCTCATACTACTAAAAGTTCACTAGTTTCCTGGTGGCTGTGGGTCACCGACTTGCACTACCGATTCACAGTACTGCATGCCACTAAACAAAAATAAAACAAAGAGAACTGGTATACCGAATACAGATGGCATATATGGAAATTTTCCGACTCCAGCTTTATTCTCAGTGATATGCTCTGCATCTAACCTGATTTCTGTTGATAAGCTGGTGTTCAAAGTTTGGTCAGCTTATTCTACTTCACCTCTCAATGAAAATCATGCAATTTATTTGGAATTACAAGGATTATTTAGATTTTACCCTTGTAGCTTTGGTAGTTTATTTGTAATTGTCACTGGGCTATCATTAGCCTAATAAACTCCCCTTTTGGGATACCAGCTATTGGGAGTTGTAATATGAGTAATTTTGTCAACTATTTTGGTCATTTGAATGGTGTTTTGGCTAGGTCTATGAGGAGATTGGAAGTAAATATGATTTTTCTACAATTTTTTTTGTGTATGTTTCTCCTCTCCTCTGTCTCATTTCTTTCAAGATTGCTAGTGGGATTTGCAGCTGAATTCCTGAGGCTTGCGGCCGTCCAGAGCAACATTGGATAGGTGGGGATTGCTGTATCCTGGGAAAATGTTCAGTTAAGGTTGTGCTATAGAGCAGCACACTGTTCCTTTAATCACAATGCTTCGAGCATGCCCCCATTTTTCTTCCATAACCTACCCCAACAACTGGATCATAGCCATCTACAAAGTACACACATGCTTTCCACCTGTCAAGTAGTAGTTGATCATATGAAGGCATAACTATTTGACGATGACATTTGATTGCATCATTTTAACATGGCACAACTTAATTTCTCCAGGTTGGCATGCAGAAGATCATTCAAGAATTTGTTTTCTCTAGGTTCTAAAGGCTACCAAACCAGCATGTCAAACTTAGCCTGTGATTTTACTCTTTTATGATCACCACTGACATGAATTTCTTAATGGATAGTTTGGCATAAAATGAAATTTAGTGCTATGGAACTATGTTAGTCGTGTTCTCGACTAGATAGGGGAAGGTAGTGATTAAGCTGTTTTACTTGTTTCCATCTTCAGTTAATTGCGGCCATTTCTTTGATATGATGCAGGCTTCAACTTTGAAATCTTACCAAACTCAGGAGCACCTGCTTCAGTGACAGAGTCATTTCTTTTTTGTTTTTCTGATGTAACTACTATGCCGATCTGAATGTCTTTGGTCAATATAATGATGCAACTGCTGATGTTTTGTGACTTTGGCAATCATGCAGGATGACAGCATAAAACCGAAAAAAAGAAGATTCCAACACTTTGAACTTTCATGAAAAACTTTCCAGTTCACACAGCAGTACTTCGTAAAAGCTCATGCAGAGATTTTGAACATTTGAAGCCTGTGACAGGGAAAGCGAACAAACTAGGACACTACTTTATGGCCATGATATTTGATTCTGTTAGTATCGCATGGTAATTTGTATAGCATGATTGTTCTGAAAGGTGCCATTGTTTCATTTTTTTTCCTCTTGGGACGCTTTTGCAGACATCGTTTCCTAGCCGATCATGTATTGTTCCTTAATAACCTTAAACTCCTTTTTACCGCCATCTTGGTATTTTCTTATATCAGATGATTAAAATTTTTTGATGTACAAGTTGCACATGTGCGCGCACAAACACATGAAAAAAAGAAAAGGGATTAGTTCAAACTCTTGCTACTTGGGTTGATTTAGCACATGGAAAGTATTCAAAGCCTTTGTATCAATCATCAATCCATGTTCATATTTCATAACAACCATCACCTGTTAAAATGGTGCAGATGATGTGCTCGAAAAGCATGATGCCTGGAACTTGGCGTGGGCAGCGTCGACGTTTCATGGAATTCAGCCTCGAAAAGATGCTGATCAAACTTGTAGACTAAATTTTACATATATTTTCACTTGTATAACTATCACTAATGTACCAAAGTTTCCAATTGGCAGGAATTTTGGCCCTGATCTGCCCTTGAGGGAACCCAAGGGTACAAAAAAGGGAAGCATACCAGCTTCAGCAGCAAGAGTTGGCCTCCACATGGAAGACAACCTGTAGTGGTTGGACCAGAAGCGGGCGAGCATCCATGTGCTGCCATTTTTTATTGGCATGCATTAGTGGAAGCTCTGCTGTCAATTTAGGGTTTGGCAACGGCACTCCGAACATGTTTATGGCCCTTATGCCGGATTGGTGTCTCTACTTTGCCAAAAGGATTATTTCACTCTACTTTGGTTCCGCTTTTATTGCATCTAGGGGCAGCTTCTGTTGATCTACTCCCATTCTCTTAAAATTGTCTTCCTTTATCTATAACTACTTTGAAAGGGTTTCAGGAATTTGCAAGGAGCATTGGCAAGAGAAGGTCTTTCATGTCGAATGCCATGCTATTTTTCTGTCTTTCTAATAGATCTACTACAGGCAGGACTTTTCAATGGGGCAGCTTTTTCTCGAATATCCCTAATCCCTTGGAGGTGGGATTGAAACTTCATTTTGTACCAACTTAGTCAGCCAATACCTTTCGATATTATGCATGGAACAATCAGTTCTTCGTCCATCAATATTGATTGGATCATACGTATACTACATCCTGTGGAAAGTAATATGAAAACCATGATTAATTGGATAACCAACCAGGTGACTCACTTGAGCGGTGCTCCTCTATGACATTTGGAGGATTACGTGTGCTCTTATTTTCTTCTCAGGGATCCATGGTCATAAAGAGTAGCCTTCTATACTTCAAATCATAGGGAAGATCTCCTGTTGGACTCTCCTTCGCCCCATGTCACCTATGGGATATTTTGTTTGCTTGTTAGCTGTATAATATATCAGATTTTGAAGAAAAAAAAAGAAAGAAAAAGCAAACTACAATGGTTGTGTTTGTTAGAATCTATGAGGCAGTGACAGCCTTTGTACTGCTAGCCGATCCAATGTTTAAGTGATCATCCCTGCTATTTTGGCACAGAGTTGAGAATGAAACATGATTTGGATTTTCAGGAATCCAGAATCCCATAACGTTGGAGCATCACTACCCTGTTCTTCCTTACGCTGGTGTAAACCATCAATGCCACATGATGACAGTCCTCTGTCCCCATAAACGACGCCCAAATGCCATCAAGTTTTCTGCCCTTTAGTCCGGCCTTCGTATGCTTTCGAGAGCCATGCGCTCAAGACTCAAACGATTTTTGCTCCTCATGGATGCACTGTCGAGAGCGCTCCAGCATGCCACGAAGACTTAAGCAATAGAGGCATACTGTCTAGCACCAAGAGCGACCTAGATTTCATGCCACGAGACGGGAAGCAGACATTCATCACACTAATACCAAAGAGGCAGGATCCTACGAAGCCGGGTCACTTTTAGCCAATTAGACTTTGCAATACCTTGTATGAAGCTATTGGAAAGATTCTGGTACATAGATTGAGGGGTATCCTTTCCAGACTCATTAGCTCGGAGCAGGGAGCTTTTGTTAGAGGGCGTTGCATCTCCGACAATGTATTGATTGCACATGAGTTTATGGCTGACCTCCAGCGAGCCCTCGGGAGGAGAAGTCTGATGGGAGTCAAGCTAGATATAGAGAGAGCCTATGATAGAATGAGATAAAGTTTTGTGGTTCACTCTCTAGAGTCCTTCGGCTTTCACCCGGTGTGGATCAGATGGATCTTGGGTTGTATTCAGTCATCGTCCTTTGCCATTTTGGTGAACGACTCCCCCACTCACTATTTTGAGTCTTCGGTGGGGTTGAGACAGAGGTGTTCGCTCTTGCCATTACTGTTAATCATCTGTGCGGATGCACTGTCGAGAGCGCTCCAGCATGCCACGAAGACTCAGGCAATGGAGGCGTACTGCCTAGCACCAGGAGCAACCCATATTTCTCATTTGCTCTTTGTCGATGACTGCATGCTGCAGGGCCGGGTGATGAGGCGCTTTGCACAGGCGATCTGAAGGATTCTTTTGGAGATCCTGGGTGCATGAGAGCAGGAGGGCACCTTGGTGTACCTGGGGGTGCAGGTTACTGGGCAATAGCTTTGTAGAGGAAAGTGTGCCTCCTGGGAGCAGAGCATCAGCCGAAGGCTGGAGGGATGGCAAGCAAGCTTCCTGTCCATGACGGATAGAGTTACCCTAGTACGTTTGGTCCTCACCTCGCTTCCGATATATTTGCTCTCCAATACCATTGCACCCCTTGCACTGTTGAGGGCCATTGAGCGACTACTCAGAAGCTTTATCTGGAGCCATCGAGGGGGAGGGAGAGGTATTCATCTGCTGGCCTAGGATGTGATCTGTCAGCCGACGAGTGGTGGTGGCCTAGGGATCCACTCTTTGCTAAAGCAGCGAGATGTTCTTGCTACCAGACATGCAGCCAGGTTCCTTCTCAAGCAGGACGGTTTATGAGGTTCCTTGATTATAGCCAAGTACGGAGTTCCGGTCAGGGCATCTGCCTTCCGCACTGGACGTCGTAGCTCTTTCATCTAGAAAGAGATATGTACTCGGAGCCCTGCAATTCTTGAGGCGATCGGGTGGGAGGTTGGCGATGGACGAGCGATTGATATACTCGAGGATAGATGGTTGACAGCGATGCTGCTGAGCGGATGGCCCATATTTCTCGACCCGAAGTGTCTAGCAGGGCGCAGACTCTATGACCTTCTTGTTTCAAGTGAGCGGAGGTGGGATGAGGGCTTCATTCGAGTGCTTTTGGGGAGGCCCTGGCTAAGAGAGTTTTGGCGATGCCGATCCCTATTGAGGAGAAAGCAAACATGAGGGTCTGGAGTAGCTCTGAGAGATCGAGGGTGAGCACCCGAGATCTCCAAGATCCGATGATGAGGACCCTGGCGTGGTAGATAGAGGGGACCTTGATTTGGAGGTTGCATATTCACCTTTGGTTGCCATATTCATCTGGAAGGTAGCTTGAGGGTGTTTGACTATGAGGAATATACTGGCTAGCAGAGGAGTGAGGGTTCCCCCTGCCTGTGGGGCCTGCCCGGTGACGGAGGAGACCATCTACCATGTCCTATTTTGCTGTCTGTGAGTGACCCCGATGGAGGACTTTCTCGCTCGCTTGAGGGCGTCTTTGAGGAAGCCAGACGTAGTGGAGTGAGGGGTCAGACGTGTCTATTTGGCCTATCATATCTGGTTGGATAAGAACGCCCGAATCTTCGAAGACAGGTGGGTCCATTTGAGGTTGGTGGCGGCTAGAGCCTTGCTTCATGCGTCTGAGGTCTTCAGTAGCACACCATCCAATTTTTCTGAGATGGCTAGGGACATCTGAATGTCCTACTTAACTGAGTCAGGAGCCAAATTCGTCTTTGTTTCCTGGGAGCCCCCACCCCCTAGCTTTCTTAAGGTGAATTTCGATGATTGTGTTGTTGAGAGAGGAGAGTGGGGGGTAGGCTTTGTTATCAAAGACCACCATTCTAGGCTTGTGGCGGCTAGCGAATGACGGATCTGCGACACCTCGGTCATTGGAGCCGAGCTAAGGTCGGCATGAGGGGGATTCTCCTATACGAGGCACATTCTCGGTGCGGACTGTATCCACCTCGAGAGGGATTCAGTTACTGTAATTGAGGGGATTCGAGGGTGGTGCACTGCGACAGATGGGCAAATTCTGCTCCAGAATATCCAGAGGATCGCAGAGCACTGTGGATCTTTTAGGGCCACTTATATTTATCGGAAGGTGAACACTGCAGCTGACTGAGTGGTCTCCTTCGCGGTGCATCACTATGGGGATTTCCTCTGGGTGAATCAAACGGATGTTCCCTACTCGCTTCGCCCGCTTCTTTTTTTTTGACTTTATTAGTTGTACTCATATACGTATGGTATGAAAAGCTAATGTACCCAAAAGAAAAAAAATCTTGCTCCTTCTATAGTTGTTCCACTAATAACCACTCAACACTCTCCAAGGATCACCAGCCAAAAAAGCTAGCCGGTACTCGGGATAACAAGGCCACATATGGTTTTTTTTTCGAAAAAATAATATTTAGATATATGGTATCTAAAAAAATAATTTTTTAATATTTAATTATTTATTAAAAAATGGCACGTGGTATAGTGGCTTAAAGTTCTAATTCTATTTTACGTAAAAACATAAAAATATATTTTTAAAAAAAATATTTTATTTTTTAGCATATAAAAATAATTTTTTCATATTATATATATATATGTTCAAAAATATGAAAATTTTATTCTCGTAAAAAAAAGCTACTTTTTTTTGGTAAATCGGCTACTCACACAGCTCTGGCATGAGCATTACCAGCTACATCACTAGTAAGAAGAGTACACAAAATAGAAGGAGAAGTATGCTGGTTCCAAAGAAAATCTTCCGAATGATGAGCGGCATATGAGGCGACCCAGTCTGCCGCTCGGTTTGCCTTCCGGAGAACATGCTTGACCTGGACAGTACGACACTCCCGCATCATCCGTCGTGTATCGCTGAGAAGTGGGTGCTCTTGCAACTCCCGCCCCTCCCCCTGTAAACGCTCAATCAATGCAGCTAAGTCCCCCTCAAGAATGATGCAGTCAACCTCTAGTGCATATCTCGCGAAGGAGAGTCCCTCTTATACTGCCCTAAGCTCCGCCCCAAAAGCTGAGACCTCGAAGGAGCGGCAACCCCCCGCAGCAATCAGCCTAGAATAGTAGTCCTTGATCACAAATGCAACTCGAGCTCTACCACCACTGGCGAGCAGGTTTCCATCAAAACATATCTTGTGATGGCCAGGGGTTTGGGCTCCCAAAAGCTACATTTTCGTCGAACAAAACAAGTCCCAAAAGTTTCAGGAAGTCATTTGCTGTTCTTTTATTTGGCCCTCCTTAATGTACGGGGGTGTTTGAGCAATTGAGCGATGCTTTCGGTGTTGGCGATCACAGCGTTTTTTTTTTTTTCCTCCGTTGTTTTTTGTTTTTTTTTGGTTCTCCGCTTTGGTTACAGCTGAAGGGCTGATGGCGACTTCTAAGGGCGTATTCCTACGGATCTGCGCCCTGCTTTTGGCTTCTATGGGCCTGGAAGCTACAAGCTCCAACTTCAACGAGGATGAAAGGTTTAATATGACGTATGGGCACACTTCATAGAATGTGACCTCATTCTTTTTCCTTTTTTTTTCATGTAATTCATAGAAAGATGGTACAGAGAATGCTCATTGCATCACCCTGCCAATGTCAACGAAACAAGAGTGACTAACTATTGCTAATGCAAATGAAGAAATCGATGCCTTTGCTATCCTTACATATCTCCAGGTGAAGACCATAGTGAATTTGTTGAGTAGTCTTAAATATGTCCGGTTTGATGATTCCAGACTTCAGTTTAAAGTGGGCTAGTTTAGTATAGGTTTCTGTAAACCTTAAAAATTTAATCATAGGTCATAGCACAAGGTTACGCAAAGCACTCCCAAGCAGCAGCTACACAGGAGTTCTAATCGTTGTTCTCACATTTCATCATTAAAAAAAAAACGACCCTGTCGCCAAAACTTGGATCCAATAAAAGATATATGCTACGACAACCCAAAAGGTCAACAAGAACTAGTCAGTCTCATTAGCAACGAATGTTGGTTGATGAATAAAGAAAGAAGAACAAGAAAGCCAATTAGGAGCATTGGCCATGTGAGAAAATCCCGCTGACTTTCCCAAGTAAACCCATCAATTTGATTCCACCAATAATAACAACAATAATAATAATAATAAAAACCCTCTATTATAGAAATAAAGGGTCCGAACTTAGTCCCACATCGACTAAATAGTGGAGAGGTCTGTTCCTTAAATGGAGGGGGGCTACTCATTTCTCTTCAGAGGCACCTTTTGCAGGGTAAAACCGTGCGTACAATACCTCTGAAGAGAAGCAGCTTCCGCTGTCTGAGCCCGGTGGGAACTGAGCTCTGGGATTCGGGGGATACCCTCCGACCTCATTAATGGGGCTTTCGTTGAGAGCCCTTTACCCCGGCACAGATCCCTCCGTTGGGGGACTATGTTGTGGGAATAAAGGGTCCGAACTTAGTCCCACATCAACTAGACAACGGAGAGGTTTGTTCCTTAAATGGAGGGAGGCTATCCCTTTCTCTTCAGATGCGCTTTTTATAGGGCAAAACCGTGCATTGGGAAGAAACTATGAAATCCCTTTCAAAGCGAACAATACCTCTGAGGAGAAGCAGTCGGCTCTATTGTCTGATACCAGTGGGGACGAGGTCGGAGGGCTGCAGATCCTTCCGTAGCGCGGGATGTATGGGCCGGAGGCCGATCTCTCTTGACCTCATCATCCTCCATTTGAAGGCTCCTGCATCCTTCACCTACAATTTTGGGAATCCTCTCACAACCACCTGTCAGAAGAAAGAAAAAACCAAAAATATAATAAATAAGAAAATTAAAAATATTAATAGAGTTGGGTTGAGTCGGATGCAACAACAATTGTCTGATCTCTAGTGCCATCCTTGGAGTGCCCTGCCAAGATAAGTCATATAGTACAGGAGGTGAGCAAACTTGTAGCACAACTCAAAGATATTTCACATCATAGGAAGGGAAATGCCCTGCCAAGATGAGTCATACAGTGTAGGAGGCGAGCAAACTTGTAGCACAAATCAAGATCTTTCACGTCCATGGAAAGGGAAAAGCTCCAGCATATTTCACTAGCAGAGATCGAGCACTGAAGTTGCATCAACTTAAAAAACAAAAAAAAAAAGAGAGAAAGAAATTGTAAGGCTAAATTAACATAGTTTAACTGATATGCATCAGTAGAGCATCAGTTTACCATCTTGCATGATTATGCAAGCGACCACCAAAAGAGAGTCATGGGTGGCTTTTATAAAAATTGTTCACTTAACATACAAAAATTTATAACAAATAAGAGAACATTAGAAGCACACAAATCCACTCCATATACCCAGCTTACAAAACTCCTTAAATTGGGGGGGCCTAAAAGAAAGAAAAACAAAGACATCATCATCCCTACGAGAGCCAGCCTAATCACAGTATAGGTGTCCATGATTACTTGAGACCATAGCAAGAATGTGATGAGAAAAAAATGATGTACATGCACTCTGGTAGGTTTGGATGGCCAAGAAGAAGAAAGCTCGCACTGGATTAGTAATGGTGATTTTGTCATCTGGATCCTCTTGACTGATAGAGCTCCATCTTGGCTTTGGCCGTCGGCAGCAAGGAATCGACCCTGAAGTCCTGCACCATGTGGCCCTGCTTGGAGGCCCAGGCGAGCACCGCGGGGACTCCGGCCTGGGCGAGATCCTCGCTGTCGGGAACGTTGAGGGCAATGTGGCACAGCAGGATCAAGGCCTCGATCTGTAATTGTTCCCCGAGATACACGAGCTGGACCAGGTGCTTGGCCCCTCCGGCTTCGATGATGGCCTTGGAATGCTCGACGCGGAGGAAGTTATCCGTGGAGGCAAATTTGGTAAGCGCGAGCACCGATTCCCTCGACACGATGGCTTCCCTCTCGTCGAGCAGCCGCACCAGTGGGCCGATGATCCTCGTCTCCGTCGCCCGGAAGGTCCTCGACAGGCACCCCAGCGCGGTGATGCTGGGAATCAGAAGCTCGTCCAAGACGCCCTTGTCGACGATCCGGAGGAGCTGGTCGACCACCGCCTTGGCGGCGGGAGAGGTCGGCTTGAAAGCGGAGCGGCGGAGGTCGGGGTTGTCCTCGGCGACGCGGGCGATCTCCATGAGGGCCATGGTGGAGTTGTAGCGGACCTCTCCGGAGCCCTTCTCGAGGAGGACGGCGAAGCAGAGGAGGGCGCGGGACTCCGTGATGCTCTTGCAGATGGCCAGGTTGTTCTTGGCCAGCTGCCACAGCGCCTTGGCCGCCATCGCCTTCATCTCGGCTTTGGTGGCCGGGTCCTCCGAATCCCTCCCCTTGGTTCCGAATCCGGAGGAGAGGATGGGCTTCGAGGGGGGCACGGCGCCGTTGGTTGCCGTGGCGGCGGCGGCGGCGGCTTTGGAGCTTTTGGCGGAGGCCATGGTGGATTCGATCACGGAATGGATTTGGGACAGCGCATTGGGATGATGCCGGAATTGGCCGCCGCTGCTGCTGCTGCTTCTGTCGTCATCGAAACCGGGTTTGTTCGCAGTGGTGGCGACGACGACGGAGTGGATGGACATGGCCTTGGAGGCGGGGATGATGGAGTACTTGCTGTGCTCCTGGACGGTCTCGAAGGCGAGGTGGCCGACGAGGAGTCGGATGACGTTGTTCTGGGCGAAGAGTTCCTGGCAGGCGAAGTGGTTGCCGGCGAGCTCGGCGACGGCCCAGGCGGCGGCCGCCTGGGCGCGCATGGGGCCCCCGTCCTTCAGGAGCTTGGTAAGGACGGTGCAGACGCCGGCGTTGAGCATCCGATCGACGCTCTCCCAATCGCGACCGAGGAAGCCGAGGGCGCGGGCGGCGTTCTCCTGGCCGTCGACGTTGCCCTCCTTGACGAGGCGGAGAAGGGCCCCCACGCCGTCCTCCTCGATAATGAGCTTGGCGTAGTGGAGGTTGTCGCGGGCTAGGGAGGCGAGCGCGGCGGCGGAGTCGGAGCGGACGTCGACGGAGCCGGTGTGGAGGTTGGAGATGTGGTCCCAGATGAGGAAGAGGATGGGCTCGTTCTGGGCGATGGGGGGCAGCCCCAGGAACTGGTCGTCGTCGGCCCCCGCGGTGGAGATGCGAAGCAGCCACGAGACGTCGGCGATGGAGTTGTCGAGCTGGGTGGACATCTTGGCGAAGGCGGTGGCGGGGATGATGGTGAAGACGCGGCGCATCAGGCCGTGGGCGCGGCACTTGCACGCCAGGCCCAGCGCTTTCCCCAGGACCAGCTCGGTGTCCTGCATGATGCGGGTGGCGGGGCGCTCGTAAAGCTCCGCCCGCGCCGCCTGCCGGAGGAGCGCCGCCAGCTTTTCGGTCTTGGCCTTGAGCTCCAGGCACTCCTGCCGGCTGGTGTGCGCGTCGCCGGCCAGCTTGGTCACCTGGTCCGCCAGCTGGATCGGCTTCGCCAGGATCTGCTTCACCCCGTCCCCCATCATCCCTCCTCCACCTTCCCCCGTCCTAAATCCCTCACCACCACCTGTTGCTCCCGACTCCCTTCCTTTCCTTCTCCTTTTCCTCCGATCGATCCGCCGGCGTGGGACTGAATCGAGGACCTCGATCCTGGACCTTTTTCTCTGCAGAATACGGCGAGATAGATATTTCTCGATTTGGGGTCTTCTTGGAGAAGCTTGAATGCGATCTTCTCCTCTTCTGTTCTCCGAAGATGGGAGAGGAGGAAGAAAGAAAGACTTTTCGAGGTCAAACGCTAGTTTCTTATGCTCCACCGGGTTTTGTCGTCGAAGTGAGTTAATTTATTTGTTTATTAACTTTTTCTTTTTTTTTTGGGGGAAGAGAGGAAAAGGAAACGAGCTCACCGGCGATTACGGCCGGGGCAGGGGAAAGACAGCTTCACTCCAGTTCACGACGGTCCCGACTTCCACCAGCTCCAGGTGGGTGCCACTTACCTAGATGTAGTATTAATGGGAAGGGCAGCTCTCATTTATTCCAAAAATCGTATGGATCACGCGTGAATGGGAGGCGAGAAGAAATGCAGCATAAACTCTTTTTTATCATATTTTTTTAAAAAAAAATAAAAATTAGAGATTCTTTCTACTAATAAGATGACCAATTTAATAATTCAAAAATTTAATATATATATATATATATATAGTTTTTTTTATTTTTAAAATATACTGTTATTGCTAGACAATATACATATTTAGATAAATCGATATATTATTTTTAGACTTATTACACAGCTTTCGATCGAATGATACATATTTAGCAAATTAATCATTCAGCAACCCAATACATACCTAAAAAAAATTGATACATAATTTTCATAATTTTATATTCACTGATACATATTATATGATGAAGCGATGCACACCTGTCAACTTCTAAATACATATTGCAATCTTCTTAGATACATATTTAATAATGATTCAATTCATACCTTAAAGTAAACTAATATACAGTCTTTGCTTTTTACCAATATATACTACATGGCGGAGTAATATACATCAAGTAAATTAGTCAGCTAGGAAGCCAATATATATTTAGGTAAATCGATACATAATTTTTAAAATATGATGATCATTAATACTAATACATAGTATGCAGTTTTTTAGTTTTATCTAATATAATAAATTATATACATATCATTTTTTTAGATCCTATGAACTTTTAGGCATAAAGATTTTAGAAAAAAGGAATGAATTTGGAAGAGATGAAAAAAGACTCTGAAAGAAGAGGGATGAAGAAATTTGATGAGAAAGAAAAAGATGTTGCACATGAATTATTTTTTATTTTTTAATTTCAACCGTGATGACCTAGTTAAGAGGAACAATTTCTGATTTTTGAGTTTCTTATGCAGGATGAGTGGTAAAAAAGGAAAAAGAAAAAAAAAGAAAACTCTTGTGTCCGCGCCACATGATTTTTGTTCGATGAAGTTGAGGTACTCGTCTTAGAAATTGATGACGTGGCAGTTGTCCACCGTTGGTGGGGCAAAAACTGAACCGGATTCTCCAGGCATTCGGAACCAAAAAAAAAAAGGGTGGGGCAGGTGGAGACTGATGCGTTGTCACGTCGTTACACGTCCAGCATCAAGCCATCAATGTCCGGTGGAAGTAGAGGAGAGCACGCTGCCACCTGTGCATGATTTGACGAGCAGTTGCCAGCTGGTTATGCGATTCTTAGGCATCTCGGCTAACTGTCCCTTCGGGCTGTGTAGGGCCCAGGTTCGGCCTAACCCGAGGCCCATAACTCAATTGAACGAATGACAGGCTTCTACCTATTGTTGGAGAAGGGCCTGTCTGACTTTGGACTGGCATGGCCTGAAGGCCCACAAGAGCAGACCATGAGCACTTCGCTCTTGGAGGCCCAAATAACTAGCATGAACATCGCGAGTTGGATTAACTGGATAAGGCCAAGGTCAGGGTGAGTGGGGGATATCATCTTGTATTGGTTATGGTTGGATTGGGTTCATATCAACTGTTTACATGGTCCATCTCCAATTAATGACCCTAGCCACTGATTGGAACTAAAATAGGTTGTTTTCAAGTGGATTTCATTTTGGAATAGGGTGGATATCAACTTGGTTGTAATATTTTGAGAAATATGATGGTAATAGACTACCATCTTGGATGGAACTTCGAAGCTCTCCGTAAGAGGACATGGTGCCAACCAGGTGAACAATTTTTGTTCGCTATCCCAGATTGGACCCAAATTCTTGTTACTAAGGCCCACTTAAGCCCAACACTACCCACAAAAGATTAACCTCAGCAGGATTTTGACATCCTCGAGCGTTACCCAATTACCAAAGCACCGCCTCTTGTAATCAGCGCATTTTACCAATCGAGATATGTGTGCACTTATGTACACTAGAATCATTATGATATTTAGCTATCTTAATTTCTCTGTATTGATATATATAAGTGATAATGCAATGGAGGTTCGGTGAAATACCGCTTGCGATGCTTTACCGCCTTCATGCGTGCCCGCAATAGAGGTTCGGTGATCATATGTCGCTACGTCGTCACCTAGCCTCTCTGTGCCCCACGCCACTTCACCACCTAAGTATATACGAGGGTTGTAGAACGGCATACTACCTGAAGTAGATCAAATGTGTCAATCCAGGATTCAGAAAACATACATAAAATGATGATAAGTAAAAGATGTTGGAAGAAAAAAATTAGACAGAAAATAAATTTATTAAAAAAAAGGTCGAAATAATAAGTTTGAATCTTCTCAAAAAAACTTCATGCCTCTCCAATAGGCCTTTCAAAAATTCTTCCAACCATCTTTAAACTCTCTCTCCCCTTTATAAGAACATATACTCTTTCTCTCCCACCATAAGATAAAAATATCACCATTAATTTCACTCTAACTAAAAAATAAACTGAAGTATATTAAGTTTAAGATTTAACTTAACTTGGATTAGTATTAAAAAGCAAACCATCCTAACTAGAATTGGAATAGAAAACTAGAATAATTTAGGAATAAAATTCTAATATAAATACCACAAATAATGAACTTGAGATAAGGGTTAGAACCATGCGCTCTTGAGGCCACCGCCGTGCAGGCGTGCCGACTGAGGCCACCTGACCTTCCTGCTTTCGCCACAGGCGCATTCTAATGGTTAAAGCCACATACTATCACCATAAGAGGCTGCCGATCGGTATACGATTGGGTTGATGGGCACTGCCCCATCTTCTTCTTCTTCTTTAATTTTTTATTTAATTGAAAGACACTGCCCCATCATTAATAGTTGCCAAAAGTCCAGGGTCCTAGAAGTTAGTAAATGAATACTAGTGGAATCCGTATGAAAGACAGGAGGTGAAATAACGGCCAGTGAGAGACTGAGAGTGGAGCTCTTACGTATCCAATAAATAGGGTGGCTTAGCCTCCCGTTATCTTAAAAAAACAAAAATAAAAGAAGAAGAAGAAGAAGAAAAGGAAGAGTAGACCCAATGCATCTCTACCCTCTTTTTTTGTCTCCACTTCCATTCATGTGGTTTCCATGGGAATGGGTTGGCATTCTCCTGTTACAAGAGCGGCTCAACCTTTCCAAGAACTTTACAGTCCGGAATCCAGCACCCACTCAACGCTACCAGTTTTGCATGTGAAAAGACAAAGTAGAAAAAAAAGAAGAAAAGCTACCCTCCTTTCTCTCTCATCTTTTTAAGCCTTCTTATCCGTCCTTTTCTTGGCTCTGTTCGAGAGAGCATTTGCCGACCTATTTAGGAGTTCGAATGAGTTCTGATCCTCTCAGGTTCAAGGTCCGGTTCGCAGTTTTCCGTGTATTACGGGACAGCCCGTGATGCATCGGTCCGTGCATCGCAGGAGCTTTTTTTTTTTTTTCCATCAGCAATCTACCAGCCAATGATATTAAGGAAAAGTATACTGCTCAATGGTAAAGGAATATCTAACTTTTTAGCCTAAAATATCTCTCCAATATGCTGAGCCGCATAGAAGATGAGTCAGCCAGCAAGCATACATGGATGACCTAAAATGTGTAATGCAAGGTGCTTTTAAACAGCCTCCCATGTTCGAAGAACGATCAATTTTTGTATGACTGAATAAAGGCTCCGTCCGGCAGCTTTGCATAAAGTGTTCAGACTCTTTTCTGTTTGCACCGGACAATGACTCGGAAATATCTTGCTGAATGCTAAAAAAAGAATTTTAGTATCTTTTCCATGTCAAAAAACGCAAATACCTTGGATTCTTTTTCAAGAATCATCTTTTCATCTCTTTCAGCAGTTTATTATATATCTCTTTTGGAGTAGGCTACCGAAGGACACCACCACTTTTACCAGAAAAAAAAAAAAAAGAAAAAAAGAAGAAGAAGAAGAAGAAGAAGGACACCACCACCGTAGCAAACTTAGTTGGAACACCTAGGTGCAGCTCACTATCTGTCATCTTTTTCATGTAGGAAAGTTGATTCATGATATTGATTGCTTATCTAGATGCTCGAAAAGAGGTACACTTTTATTACACTTAAACTTTATTAGTTTTCATATCGAGAAAACGCCATTGGTGTCTTTTCTTCTTACGCAACTATTTTAATTTTGTCCTCGGAATATAGTAAAGCTTTTATTGATGCAACGTGAAACACATTGGTCCCTCGTCATGTGAGACCCAAATCATTTAAAATAAATAAAAAAATAATGTGGCAGTTTTCTTTCGCACAACCATGAACGACCTTATCTTGTTAGAGTACCACAACGGGGAGTGAAAACAGTAGAATGGGGAGGTCGATGGTAAAAATATAGAGAAGTTTTTTTTAAAAAATATGCTATTTTGCTGCATGATCGAATGGTTGGTTTTATTTTAATTTTAATAAAATTTTAATCTATTGTTTTTCACATTAAGAACTACAAATTGAACGGTTTGATCTTTAGAAAGTCTTTTCTATTGAGTATTTCAAGTATCTACATTAGGTTAATTTGGTATCTAGCCCTACGTGCCATTGCCCCCCTTGCTTATGAGTTGTTGGCGGTATTAATGCATAGGGGCTTCAATGTAAGCCCAATCCGGATAACTTCAATGACAAAAATATTAGTAGGATGGTGATAATTGGCAATGCAGCAGGTTGGCACAAAAACATTTTGTGGGGGCCGGGTTGCTTTGGCAACTTCTGTGAATAATATAGTTCGTGTTTTTTTTTTTTTCCGGGTAAAAAGAGGAGCTGGAAGCAAGATTCCAAAAAAAAAGAGCGTCACAGAGTATGATAGTTACAACATTTAGAATTAAAAACCATACATCCAAATACAGAAGTTAGGTAACTTAAGCAGGGCTACAACACAAACACAAATAGGAATAACCAAAGCCTAAAGATGCTGCAAATATACCACCCGGCTGACAGCAATAACATGAAAGAAAGGATGCTGTGGTTTGATTATGGATATACCCAGCCCATAAACAAGCATAGCAAATAGGTCAGCAAACAATTAAGGTGGCATAAGGATCCTGCTGAAGTTTAAGTATGCATCCAACGTTACAGAAAAAGTAATCTTTTTTGATGATTTTTATTTTCTATAAATATCCTGCTGATCGATGCTACCCAAAGTTTCATAGAAGTATTGGTGATACCTGAGTGGAAAAACATTTTTCCGACGCTACATAAAAGTATCGGCAAAATCCGAAATTTACCGATGCTTATTAAACGTCGGAGGTATGGTGCTTTAGCTGACGCAAATAAGCGTCTATCACTTATAAGCATCCCACAAGTAAACAGTGCAAAGGGTCCAAGAAGATATAAGGCAGCATGAATATATGTAGATGGGGTGACATGAGTTTGGCAAGATAGAAAGGGAACGACCACCACAGCAAGCTCGCATACGATTTGCCTTGAACCTAATGCGAGTGTGCTAAAGTGGAAGCGGTCGAAGCATTTACAAGAAAAATTTTTACTTACATATAAATAGATCTCAGCTGTCAAAACTTTCTTAAGCCCCTGTCAACATATACAGTTAACATTGATTGGGCTTGCGTAATTTAGCACGTTGACTGTTGTTATAATCTTGAAGGAAATCCTTTGACCGAAGTTTGGATATTAAAATTTGTTCGATTTCAAATCAACTTCTAAGCTCAAATATTTTGAATCAAAGCTGAGCTCAAGTTTTTAATTAGTCAGTTTGGCTCGACACTACTCGATAATAAATATGATGTTATACCATCTATTCTTTATGGGGATGCAAATAGGTCAGGCCGGATCAGAATGATCCTGACCCAACCCAATTCTTTATTTGAGTCCTAATTTTGGACCCAAACCCAGTCCAATAAAAGATCGGATCGATCCACTGCTATAATTTTTGACTCAATAGGTCATTCGAGTCGGATTCATGTATAATCCAAATCCAACCTAAAAAAATAAGATTCGGTTCGAGTCAACCCATCTATGACTTCAGAATTTATTTGCTTCTCCGTGGGCTACGGTCTGTGGGCACAAATAATTTTACAGCTTCAGGTCGTAATATTAAAAATTTAAAATTATCTAAATTTTGTAAATAAGTTGGGTCCAATTTTAGAATCTAATCTAGCTCTATGGGTTAGATCTGGTCTAAGCCGATTGGATCGGTTAACCCGCCCCTTTTGCCTTAATTTTTTTCTTAAAATATATATATATATATATATATATATATATATATATAGAGAGAGAGAGAGAGAGAGAGAGAGAGAGAGAGAGAGAAAAAAGGGGGACTAATTTTCCAAATATTAGTCCGATCCATCAGGATGCGTATCGTGCTCGTGCATGAATTATCGTGACCAGGTACCACACGCACGCTTCTCCACGACGAAGCGGACGGCAAATGGATATTTTTTTTTCTTTTTTGGGTACATGGACAAATTGAGGTTGGCGCGGGCGCCCCAGAGATGCTCCCGAGTCCTGCGCCATTCACCGTAGCTTTCGGAGGGTAAAACAAACTCCGGGGGACTAAATTCATGATGTCGTTGATGCCATACCCCCAATATACACGGCACCGACTCTATGAGATGGCCCAACCCTCTCATGCCATATGGCATGAAGCCTTTTCTTTTAGTAATGTGATTGGGACCCAGAGCAGTACCCCTTGCCCAAAACAAAAAAAAAAAGGAAAAAAAAAAAGCCAAGTCAGGCTGAAGGCTTGTGGGTGGATAGTGTCCTGTCAATTGTCCCTATCAGTCTCCTGTGACACCCCTTATTTTTATCTTTTTCTTTCTACCCATGCGCCCCACCATCATGTAGTGGCCATTTTTATGCTTGTGATGACTCATTGATCGACGCAAAGTCTCCCTTGATTTGGATTGCCGATTGGCCATGTTCTAGAAGCTTAGAATCCTTCCAAAACCCTAGTTTGGAAGAGCTGATTGCAAGAGGACCCATTAAAAGCAAATCGGTTTATACATGAGGACTTGTTTGTTTACATTTCAGGAAAATAATATGAATAAAAAAAAACTTCTTATTTAGTTCAAAAAATTTTAAAATAAAAAATAATATTTTTATAAAAATAAAATTTTTGTATTTTATTAAAAAATTATAAAAAATATACAAAAGCTACTTTCTACCAATTAAAAATTAATATTTTTTAAAGTTATTTTTAAGTTATCAAAATTTATAGACAAATTTTTTTATTAAAAATATAATAGATATTTTATATAATTTTTTTTAGAAAAATAGATACACAATCAAATATAAGTCACTCATAATTATTTTTTTATTATCAATAAAATTTGTTAAAATTATTATTATTATTATGGTGGGTTGGCTGCTCAAATTACTCTCGCATGAGCACAGCTAATTACATCTCTATCAAAAAAACTACAAAAAGCAAAAGGAGCTTAAGCTTGCTGGGTCCATAGAAACTTTCCAAAATACTAGGCAGCGTTGGAGGTGACCCAATCAGCCGCTTGGTTCACCTCTCAAAGAATATGCCTGATCTAGATGGCCTAATACTTTCGTAGCATCCGACGCATGTTCTCATGAATTAATTTTTCATAAATAATATTCAGACGAAGAAAAATTCTTTCCACGAATATGTCCTCAGTATCAATGCCGCATAATTTATTGGAATAAAAGTGGGGACGCTGCTGGTTCCGTCTGGACGTAGTAGAGTAGAAGTCACCCCTTCCAGCCAATGGCGACCCCACCAGTTTTGATCCCCCAACAACTCTTCTTATCTTCGTCCATGCCGGCTGTGAAGTCCAATGCATGTTGAGAGTGATGGGCACGGAGACCTCTCGGGGGCCAATGGAGGCTGGGATATATTACCGTGGATAGAAGATGGGTGGAGTTCGTAATCACTTCTGTCATCGCCGAAAGACTCGTTCCGGAGCCACGCCACCAACAGGAATGGCAAGCGGCCTCCACTTACAGTTCGTCAATCTCTTATCTTCTACAGTGACTTTTTCTCCTCGCCTTTCCCTCTCTGTTGACTCGGCATTCACAAGGGAAGCTCTTATGCATTGCTCCCCATCATTCTCTGCTTCTCGCACGCTACCTTCTTTGTTTTGCCCTGCCATGTTATTATATGAATTATTTGAGGATTAGAAATGAGTAGATTGATGGTTGCTTACGTTTTGAGAGATTTCGAGCGATTTCCAGAGGAAAAGAGTGAAAAACACAAGAATTCTGGTTTGACAATGTCTTCGCCGCTAGATCGGATCGAATCTAGATTAGATTGAAGTGCAGGATCTATTATTTCTTGTAAGCTAATTTATCAAATAAAAAATGAATTTATAATAGATCTGGGATTCAAATTTGCAAACGGATCAGGCTAGTAAATGCATCAAAGTTCTTGTCAGGGCAAAGGGGGTAAGAGTAAATCCAAAGTGGTAAACTGATATATTTTCAGTCCTATACTCAAGGTTTAAAATCCTTTCCAGATTCTTGAGATAGGACAAACTGCTTATGTATGTCAGTTTTGTCATGTACCTTCTCCAATCTTTCTTTCTTTTAATGCGGTAGATGATAAATTGAATAAAGAACAATTGGCAGAACAAACGAACAGTTGTATGAAATCAGCGCAATGATGGATCTCCAAAAAATGCTAGAGAAAAGCACCGCTGCGGACATCATAAGTTGATGTAGGAAAACAGAACCGCTCCACTTTTTCAGACATAAACCTGCTTTTTATTATCAGGAAAAAAGGGGAGGGAATGCAATGCTCTCGATCTTTTTGAGATCCTACATGGATGTTGGCTTCCCCTTGGTATATTTTGATGGAAAAAAGTTGGATTCGATCGTATGTCTGTGAAGTGTTGAAACAGAGCCCACAAGAAGAAGGTTGGGTGGGTGCTGCATGCCACATAAATCTTCTTACTCTTTTCGTGGGTCCAGCACTCTTCGTAAACTTAGGTTTCTTATAGCTTATTCGTGCATTGAATTGCAATACCTTCCACCGAACTAATTCAAACTATGCTCTTAACCAATTCCAAACAGGAAAATCAAAAGCCAACCAAAAACACAGAGAACAGAAGAATTAAGCACCTCTTTTTTGTACTACGTTATGTTAATAGTAGTATATCTCATATATCAAATCTCATAGATGAGGAAGGGTTACAGAACCGGGAAGTTTTTTTGCAAGCAACTACCAAAAGAAATCAGAAGAAGAAGAAGGTGGTCGTGGCAGCTTTATACTATGTTGAGCTTCCATCCACACTCGCCACCTTAGCCTACTAGATCCGTCCAAAGACCGACGACATCATCTCACGGCTCCGGCGCCCGCACGTGGCTACAGATCTACCGCTAAAATTGGGACCTATAAAAAGGATTAGATCCTTCCGTCCGAATCCCATCGGACGGCTCCACCGGTCTGGCCCGATCGGCCGATCTACCAGCACTGGTCGGTCTCCCAGGTCCGACGGCCGTAGCCGGGGAAGGACGGGGAGCGGGAGAAAGCCCAGGAGGAGGACGGCTGCGTCGTCGGGCGGCGAACGGTCCGGCGGTGGCGGCCGAGGAGGAGGAGCTTGCGGTCGTAGTCGGCGCGCTTGTCGGGATCGGAGAGGGTGGAGTAGGCGGCGTGGATGCGGATGAACTCGTCGGCCGACGTGCCCTTGCGGTCGGTAGCCACCACGTCCGGGTGGCTCGCGCGCGCCAGCCGCCGGTACGCGGCCTTGATCTCCTGGCCGGTGGCGTCGGCGGGGAGGCCCAGCACGTCGTAGAGCGAGGCGACAGGCGATGGCGCCGCCGGGGAGAGGGCGTCGGCGGGCCGGCGCTCCGCCGCGGCGGTGTACGCGGCGGAGATGCCCGGCGAGCGGAGGGAGGTGGCAGAGCGAGGGGACGTGGGAGCAGCGAAGCGCGGGAGAGGAGGGGCGATCCGTAGGCCAAGGAACTGGGAGGGCGAGGCGATCATCGGAGCAGTCATCTAAATAAATCCCGGAGGCGGGGGCGATGGGTTCGGCGACAGGATGCGAGACCCCCTCCTTTATAGAAGTGGGGATTGGGGTTAACCGTGGTTAAGAGTCAACATAGAAAGTAATGATAAAAATTATGCCGAGTGTGGTTAAGGGAATAACTTTATCCGCGGATAGCTACAACTTGGCTTGGCGGAGTCAGCAGTTGAAGGGGTTGGAATAGTTAGGATTGTAGCCTTTGCGGCACGGTAAGCAGTAGGAAACGAATCGCTCGGGGCGCCGCAACCAGAGCGCTCGTATCCTTTCAGTACAATGCCTGTCCAAGTGGATCCTATGAAATACCACCTATTTTACCGTAGAGAATCGAGACACATTCATGGGGTTTTATTAGTGGACAAGTAGACTGTACAGTTTATTCAACAACTTGAGAGGATCCAAACTTGCCAGAAGGATGAAGGATAAGCTGGGGTTTTTTGTTGAAGGATCCAAACAATGGAGGAGGACAAATTCCATTTTAGATATCTTGGGGATTTTTTTAGTGTACGAAATATTTTTTTTATTTGTCAATGGCTTTGTTGAGGGGTTCCAATCTACATAATTGAGAGGGCTTTGATAAGGAGAGTGGGGGTTCAATGCGTCGCATTGAGGTGGCTACGTGGATAAGCGACAGGAGATAGATGCGAGGGGAGGAGGTGTGAGAGAGAGTGAATGATTGTGATTTTCTCTGTGGGGGTATAGAGTGAACTGGTTGTTGGAAGAAGGCATAATGAAGGAGGCAAGTGGTCCAACTGGTAATATTTGGGTTGTTGGAGAGCTTAGGAATTCCAAATTTAGCATAAAAATATCCATTTCTTAGAATTTCTTGTCCTCTATTGGCTAGCTAGTATTTTAAATTTTATATTTGGCTGTTCTTATTCAAAAATGTCCGAGAAATGGGGGATTGTTCGAAATAGTGACACAGAATTAGTGGTAGATACCAAATTAAGTTGGGTCGTATAATCATTAATTTTTATTTTAATCCCATACAATAGGGATAGATCGAAGACACATACACATTATATATGTCATTATATTGTATGATGTAAGATCGTACTATAATTAGTACACTGATTCTATATAAATATCGAAAAAACAAGTATATGTGATGGAAAATCCTTGTGTGAGGCTTTCCACATAGATATTTGGAGGAAAATCATCATATCCCTTCACTTTTTTCAACATTGATCTTTTCAACTTTGATCAAAATTTCAAACATTTATTTGACATCAAATAATCTCACTTTTCCTTCAATTTTGTGAACCTTGCGTAGGAGTTGGTTTCACTGTTCCCAAGGCAAAGTATGTCGGGTTACATGATAGCTGCTACAAAGTCAAGCATATGCACCACTTATTGTATTATTTATATTTCAAAATAAATTTGCAAAAAATTGTAACTGGTTTCATAGTTTCCAACCATGGATGAGAAAAAAATATTTCTTTCTCTTTTTTTTTTGATGAAAGTGTATTATTAAAGAATAATTCCATGTATGATGAAAAACCATAATAGAAAACAAGTTTAGCTTTTTTTTCTTTTTCTTCTTAAGGGACATTTTAATCAATAAGCCAGCCCTTTGCACATAGAAAGGTAGCAATATCTCACATATTAAATTGTTTTTCTTTCATTTTAGAAGTGTTTTTCTTTCACCTTTCTTCATGCAAATCTACCACTGGATCATCCACTGATTGCTTTGAGAGCTGTGCAGAATGGATGAAAGAGGAGTTTGAAGTACTTTGAGATTTGAGCGATGGGTGATCATTGGTAGATTCATGCGAAGGATACATCTGCGTTCCCTCAACTAAAGGCTGTCATCAGAGCTAGCTGCACTGTAGCTATAAACCATGAAAACTACACTCTATGTTCGTTATACATGACAAGTGGAAGGTTTTTAACTCATTAGATCACATGTATATCTATGTCTTGCAAAAAATATTAGCAAGCATTCGAAAAGACTAGCAACCATTGCTCCTTCAGTTTGGCAATTCAAATATCTTCCAAACTTCAATGCAGTTATCGGGCTAATTATATATCACAAAAAATATTTGCTCATTTCATATACTGAATGTTATCGATGAAAGACGTGGCACCTGCCACCAAGGTCGTAGCCTGATGGTACTGGGCGTAATTTCTATCCTCATGGTCCCAAGTTCGAGTCGCTGCAGCGTTGATTAAAATATGGCTTCGGCTACTGTTTGGACATAAGGCATAAGAACGCTTTTTTGACCTCTAGTAGCCGGGATGGTGCCAGGTGCAATGTAATCACACGTGGGACTCGAGTCGGAGCCCATAGGGGTAGCTGAACCGATCCTATAGGTGGGGAGGATATGAGTAAAATCGGTCGGGATGCCCAACACACGGTCATTTCTGCCCGCATCGAACATTTTTCTGATGGGGTGGAGGCCCAGTGGGGGCTGCTACGCGGGGGTTGGCTTGTTCCTTCCTCCTCCCTAGTTTCTTCCCTTTTTCTAAGAAAAAAAAAAAGACATGTGGCACCTCGTGGTTTTATTTGTTTTTTTTAGTAAATCGGTAAAAAATGGATGTGGGTCGGATGATAAAATACAATGCAAGAGAAATAAAACAGCTACGTGGTTCTCTCACAGGGTGCCACATAGGGTATGAGTATGATTAAATCGAGTACCACGTGTAGCGCATCAAAGGGATCATACAACAGAAAAATGAAATCAATGCGACAAGCTCTGGACCTGACGTCAAGTTCCCATATATTGCATTATCTCACAGATTAAAAGTGCCCCGGTCATAGACGGAAGGGCAGGTAAGATTCGTTTTATTATCCGTGCAGAGATATGGTCCACATGGCTTCAGTGCAGGCCACAAGGCATTTAAATTTCGTGCTTTACTTTTTTCAGAAAAAAAATATATTTTATGCTCGTCATCTAGAAGGTTGGTTTTGTCGTCATAATCAAATGCTTTAGAATGTGTGCTAACTAGTGTTCTCCCTACGATAGTGCAGACCGGGGAGGGCTTGGATCATGTCCGGACCGGATAGATTATTACCCTCATATGCTTTATACTTTTCTCGGAATAGGATTGGATGGGTAAAATTTTTAGATCGGATAGGGTTGAAGAGCTAACGAGGATAGAGTAGTGGACCGGTTGGATTGGATAAAATTATAATTTCAATCTTGAGCCATGAAATAAGGTGGGATCAAAATGGCTAGCCGAAAGATATTTTTTTTAGATTTAGTCCTATATAAGTACCCAAAATCTTCTCAGCGAATAACCGATGTGAAACTAAACACACGCTCACACGGTTCTTCACATATTTCCGCTGTTAAAACCCTAACGTTCTCGTCAGGCTAAGGGTTCAAATCTAATCACAAGCATCATGATCGGCCCGTGGTCAGTCTTCATGAACCCGTGTTGCAATGTCTTTTAGTCTACATAGGCTATGGGCAGAGTTCGTTCTGATACCATTTATAATAATACAGAATCTCATCCAAAATGGCCAATGAGAAGTTATTATTTAGGTTTCTTCATCCTATATAAGTACTCAAGATCTCCTCGACGAATAACTGATATAGAACTGAACACATGTGGCATTTCTTACAACTCGTATATATATATAATAATAATAAAAAAAAAGAAAGAAAGATGACGTGATATGGCATGGTTTGCAGCCTGAACCATGCTGCCCACACATTGTCATGCAGGCCGGCCATCATTCGGACATCATGTATCTCCACGTCCAAAGCCATGTTCTATGCCACCTTCGGTAAAATGTCTCTATGCATCACCCTCTTCATTAATCTAATATCTGGTCACATCGATACTCCAACCTCCATGTGGCTTTGGTCATCAGATTCCTATCCCTCGATACTAAACAAGGTTAAGAGCTTCTGGTACATTGAATTCGGACCTAACCAGGGAACAAGTATAGTATCAAAAAAGCATATATCCATGAATATTAGCTTAATGATCCTTATGTATGGGCTGAGTAGTTGTTACCTGGTTTTGTGGAAGAATGCCAGAGGGAGCATGACATCCCAAGAGTAAAAATATATGCTTTCTAGAAGCTCTGGTCAGGCTATCTTTATATATGCTACCTCCGGGATGCGCCAAAATGTTCAGGAGGGGACCATGTCAATGTAGATGCCGGGTCACTAGAATATATTCTTAGGAGGTGTCACATATTTTTCCACCATCAAAGAGATCTGAGATTAATGTACTGAAAAGCATGGGCCCCAGGCCGTCCATCTAGAAGCAGAGGAGGTTGGGACTTAAATTGCCATGGGGGTCATCTTCGATTAGAAGTGCAAATAGATCGGATCGGAGCGAGTCATGAATGACTCCGACCCGCTCGATTTCTTATTTGGGTCTTATTGTTTAACTTAGACCTAGACCAATAGAAGATTGAGTCGGGTTAAGTCCATAGCTAAAATTTATGACCCAATAGGTCATTCGGGTCAGATCGAGTCTATTTATAACCCGACCTCAATCCAAAAAAAATCTAAATCCGGTTAGAATTTAGTAAACCCAAATCCGGCCCAAAAGATAAAACATGTCTAATTTTAGAATCCGACCAGACCTTACGGGTTCTTTGAATCAGATCGGATCGAGTCGGATCACGGGTCAATCCGACTCATTTGCAGCCTTATCTTGGATTGCTATCCAATTTTAAAGCCTTAAAGCATCAGGTGAGCAAAAAGTCGAGACTCCACTTTACATCAACTTCAAATATCATAGAAAACTCTCTTTACAAACATGTAGAAGATCTTATCATCTCGTAAAGCAAATAGTAGAATAAATAGTCAATTAATATTCATATCATAAAGCATGCAATGACCAAATATTATGGTGATCTTGTGCAGATGTGCTGACATAAACGGGGAATGCTTTCCCTTTTTCTTTTTTCAATCTCTTCCAGTGAAAAGAGAAGACAGGGACAACAACACGCTACCATTTCTTGCCATGTTCAGGTATTTGGCAGACACATCCAAAGCTAACCACATAAAACCTACCATAACAGATTTAAACATGACATGTTTCTGCCTCAATTCTGATTAATTTTTGTTTCCTTACAATAATATTAATCCGTTTCTATGTGTCACAATTCATATTTGGATACTACATACTATGCATCCTTGATTAGCAAACTATTTTTCATATATAGTGTTTTTTGAGCAATATGGTGATTATTTGCTGCTACACAGGACTGTATTCGAGTTCTCTTCTATAGAGGTTAGGCTGCCAGCCAGATGAGTCGTTGCTTTTTTGTCACCTTGTTTGCCTACCCAAATAAATACGCAAATGCATAGCCTTGTCTTCTGCATTAAATTCTTTTTCAGCAAAATTAATGGTGGCAAGCCACCTAAATTTCATTGTGATAATAAAATAGTTAAATCTTTTCATTAGTCATCACTCTTCAACAAAGAAGGTGTGAGACAAATAAATTGCCCTGATTGCTGAAGAATCATTCTTAAAAATATTAAATGTCAATTGCATGCAGCTGCATTGCAACAGCAATATCTGCAGGTTATTAAGAAACCAGTCGGTGGAAACCTGCTCCAATGATTGAAAGTGATCTTTAAGAATGCAGTTTAGTTTGCCGAAAATTTTTCACTAGAATAATTTTTTTAAGAAGCTGATGCTTGAATATATGATGTCTGAAAAAGTAGTTTTACATGTTGGTTGACCATAAAAAAAGGACACATTGAAGAGTGGCTTATATTTAGTTAAGCATCTTTTTTTTTAATAAAATATCTATTATATTCTTAAAGAAAGAAAAGATTTTACCACATTCTATCTAAAAGTTTAAGGGCATTTATGAAAAAAAAATACTTCATGGCAAAGTCATTTTCTCGTTTCTCACAGATTTTTTTAATAAAATATGAGAATGTTATTTTCATGAAAAACTTACTTTTTTATTTTTTTTTCTTTGAAAACTCCAACCAAACATGAGGTATTTCTTTCTTTTTTCATTAACTACACTTTTCTTCCTTCTCTTCCTATGAACCAAATGAGTCCTAAGTATCAAAAGATTGACATATAGTCCTACGTTAAATATTGACTGTTAGTTTGTGTGATGCAATATTTTTTTGTTCTTTCAATTGCTTCCTTGGTAACTTGCTCCCCATGTAACTTCTGTGAGTTCCTATTGGGAATGGTTGGCTCAATGGGAAAGTTGAAAGAATCTCCAACCGGCTTAAATGCCATAATACTAAATTCTAGAATTTTATGATGCATTTGGTTCTCGACTAGAATCGGAATAGCCATATTCTCCCTGTGTCTCGTTCATGACTAGAATCAGGATCAAAAAATCCATTAAGCAGCGAGGTATTTTTGAAAAAAACAATTAAATAGAGAGATATTTTTAGAAAAATAATTTTTAAAGTAAATCTTGTAAAATGGGATTTGATTACTAAGAAAAGAGGCGGGATTGGATTTTGGAGGATATGGGCATTATTTCCATTCCCCCATAGAATGGGAATAAGAATTAGGACTCTCTCCAACCAGATGGCTCGAGTGGGAGACACTTATTCACATTCCCATTTCAGAACCCAGCTCCCTTCAACCAAACATATCCTTATAGCAGACTTACTTATGATACTTTTATATAAATTCTTTATCTACATCCTTAAGGGAGCTAACTGTTTGCTATTCTAGTTCTAGGTTTTAGTTTGATAGGAGAGAAAAAGGTCATTACCCTAATATCATTTAGCTTCACCTAAAACTAGTCATGTATCCTGAACCATGTTAATAGTAGTGGCAGCCGCACCACAAACTTCAACAAGTGCTAAAAAGTTCAGTTTTCAAAAAAAAATTCCCCTTTGAATAACATACACCATAGGTTGAAGAATAAGTTAGGCATCAATTAGATGTTATCTAACCTGCAAGGCCATCATTGATGCCACCCTGATAGATTATGATCTTTGCGATGCTTTCATCGCCAATTTTATTGCCGGCATTGTTGATGGCTTCTGCCGAACTCGATCCATATACGAAAATAAACTAAGAATAGGGCTTAGTGTACACTTGATTCAGAGTTGGCCAGGGAAATATCCATTCCATAAATTTTCTTTAACTTAATGCCCCAAGCATCAATTTCAAGTCATATAGGTTATGTGTTCATCAACCTCTGGTGCAGCAGCAACATGAGGTCCCAAGAAATAGAAACGAGCTTTCTAGAATAAAAGACCGGCCCCAAGCATTTTATTGTAGTTGACGAGCATCTATACCTTTTGGATGTGCCAAAAGATGGGTCGCTGGATCACAATATAGTTAAAAAATTAAGGAACGGACATAATGATTCAAAATTTACTAAAAGAAATTTAAAAAGTTATCAAAAGTTCGGAAAGAATTTGGATAATAAAGAATTAAAAAGTAATAAAATAGAAGAGTAGGTTTTCTAAAATATTTTTGAGTCTATTATTATTATTATTGTTTTTATTATTTTTTTGCTGAAAACGAACGCTTCATACAGTTGAGTACAGATGATACACCCAATAAAATCAGAAAACAACAAATCTCGAAATGTTTTGAGCAACTCTCCTCTCCGACCTATAGGGTATCTCTGGAGTGACATGCCACATAAGAAGCCACCCAGTCTGTGGCCCTGTTGGCCTTCCTAAATATATGCCTATCCTGAAAGGCCACTCTGTCACTCACCATATCTGAGTCTATTATTTAAAAATAAATTTAAGAGATAAAAAAATAATAAATGATAGCAAAAAAATCAGCACTAGCAACATTATATGATATCATTACTTTGTAGCGTTTATTATTTTTAAGTAAATCATCAATATTTCATGAATAAATCATAAAATTTATGTATAATTGGAGAATAATCGAATAGTTGTAGATTAATTCTTTCTTGAAGGATAATTAAGAGAATTATCTGGTCAAGAGAAAAATTGCTAATGATTCTAGATTTTTTTCCATAATTCAAAGAATATTGTAACCAAGAATGACAAATATCTAATGGAAAGTTTTGCCTGTTTTTTAACCCCCACTGTTGGAGGCATCTGAGTTTAATAAAATAAAGAGAGGCGCCCGGCGTTCCTCTAGAAGCTAAGGAGGTTGGGACCTGGGTTGTCATGGATGTTATTTTTATTTTTTTTTGGTAAAAAGAGGAGTTGATTCCAAAATATAAAGTATTGCAAGATATGAGAAATATATACAAATATAAGAATCGATGCAGACGCATACCTAGGATAGAAGTATGCAACAGTAAAAGAGATGTATACAGTATTTCTGACTCTACATGAAAATAAATCCAAGTAATAATTTCTGGCTGGTTTTTTTTTTTTTTGAATAATGCATTGCATCATTACATAAGGTATTGGAGCGGACCTTATGAATCAATCATGATGTCTGAAATTATATTTGATTAGATTTGAATGATATTATGAAGACACTTAAATCATAATACAGAAGAGTGTCAATAGGAAGAGTTGAAGAAGACTTTAACGAGAGATGGGAGGAGAGTTCGACAAGCAAAACCCAGCCCATCGTCAGCGTCAGGCTCAATATTTGGGCCGTATCGAGCGAAAAAGAGCGGGCCGACTGCTCTCTAAGCAGAGCAAATGTAACATGGGCCGTGATGAGCAGCCCCTTCTCGCTTAGCCCACCCATGATAAAGTGAAGAAAACTATTAAACCTGTAGCCCAACAACAAGAGAAATTGTGGAAGGTAGATTGAGGGTAGCTAGATTTGGAGGTTGCGCGTTCACCCTCGCATCGTGCTACTCTATGGGAGGTGGCCTGGGGCTCCCTACCCACGAGGAGCGTCCTGGCATGGAGGGGAGTGAAGATTGATGCAGTTTGTGGAGTATGTCTAGATGTGGAGGTGTCCATCTACCATGTGCTCATCGAGTGTCCATGGGCTAGTCAGATATGGAGGAGTACTGGGGCACATCATGATCAGTGGTTGAGGTGGTCATCCATCGAGGAGTTTCTGCTTTTTCTGGAGGCATCAGCGTCAGGGTCGGAGATGGAGGAGAGAGAGACTCGTGCTGCCTACCTGGCCTACCACTCTTGGTTAGACAGGAATGCCCGAGTCTTTGAGAGTAGTAGCTTGTCTCCGAGGTTGGTGGTGACCAGAGCATTGCTGCACGAGGCGGAGTTCAATAGTACTGCTAAGATTTCACCTACCGGGTTAGCCAGGGATATCTGGGGCTCCCTTCCTACTCTTATAGCGCCCAGATATGTGTACGTATCCTGGGTGCCCCCACCCGTTGGCTTCCTGAAGGTGAATTTTGACGGCAGTATGGCTGAGGACGGGAGCTGCGGCGGTGTAGAATTCGTCATCAGAGATCACGAGTTCAGATTGGTGGCGGCGGGGGGTCAAAAGATATTTGAGTCATCAGTGGTATATGCTGAGCTTAGAGCCGCCTGGGAGGACATCTTCTTTGCCCGACGGACACTGGGTGCGGATCGACTTATTCTTGAGAGCGACTCAGCCATGGTAATCGATTGGATCCGGGGTCAGGGTCGTGCTGGCAAGGGTAGGGCGTTGCTCCTCGGCATTCGTAGACTACGGCAAGAGTGTGGCACCCTTTAGGCCACACACACCTACCAGGAAGCGAATGGTGCAGCGAATTGGGTTGCGTTCTATGCGGCTCACCACTCCGGAGGCTTCGTTTGGCTGGAGCGTGCCAGAGTGCCAGGTTCTTTATCTGCTTTGTTGTTTTCTGATTTTGTTAGCCACATCCATACCCATATGGTGTGAACTGCCGTTGTACCAAAAAAAAAGAAAAAAGAAAAGAAAAAGAGAAATTGTTATCCAATAAATGATTAGTTAGGGGATTTGCAACAGATATTTACAACCCTAGGAAACTCTCTCTTTATCTAGCAAAATCAAGGACACGTTTAGCTTAACCATTCAACATAGAGTTGTTTTTTAAAACTATATATATATATATATATATATATATATATATATATATATATATATATATATATATATATATATATATATATATATATTCAACGAATGCAAATTAGAAGACATGATCTGTATGTCATTAACCATTCAGTATATAAAATATAATGAATACATAAATAGAACAATTATTTGGGAAATAGAGAAGAGGCATAAGAAGATTGTGCAGGCATTCCAAATCCCCATGGACAACCATCTGCATTTCCCTTGATCAACATATTGCCAACTCTCTCTTCCAAAATAATCTTTTTTTGGTTGGGTAGAATCTACGAAATAATTTCTTAAGCTATCAGCCTATCAGGATTCTTTGCTGGTATATCTTGCAAATGGAAAGCTTGTTTTGGGCCATCTCAGCAATGACTACATTGCTTGAGTGGAGTGACCATTAAATCGGAGCGGACTGGGCCAGCCCATGACCCATCGGACCGTCCTGCATTTGAGTTGGCTGGGCCTAGTTTTTATGAGCTTAACAGCTAAACATGGCTTAGTGGATATATAATCTATGATGCATGTATTCCATAATAAATCAAACATATTCTATAAATATTGGTTATATAATAAATAAATTTTGATTGCACTGAAAATCGGAACAAGTATTTTTTGACATAACCCTTTTTGGTTTCCAATTTTCATCAGTGCTGAGAAGAGAGTTTAAGAATATATGCAGGGTTAGGGTATCCTCCAACCTTGACAATGGAAATTTTGCCCACAAGTATCCACCACCCGCTCGTGCGGTGGCGACTTAGGATGATTGTGATTTAGTATGAGTTTCATGAGATCATGAGAAAATTCTTTCTCATCAAAATTATGCTGAGTTGGTGGCGTAATTAGTCTAAAGCAAAGGTTTTTTCTAGAGCATGCTTGCATATCATAACTATAGTATGTATATTGTACTATTAAAATTATAAAAAAATTTATATTGAGTTCTTAAAATAAAAAAAGATCTGTTTTAATATTAGTTTATCAATTTTTAAAATTTGCACATGAATTCTTGATATATAAACTATTGCACTGAGATCCTCATAGTCTATTTGACCTATTGGGAACAAATATTCTTGAAATATTTCAGGTGTCGAGTTCTTGAACATCCAAATATCTAGATCATTTTGTCATTAAAGTTTGCAATGATTTTTTTGCATATTACTTTTGAAAATCTTGCCAATTTGTGTATTAATTACCTGATTCTTTTTCTTTTTTGTTCCTCATATCAATCAATTTAGCCGTACAATTAATTACATATACATTGCTAGGCTAAAGTTAATTGAAATCATTGAAATAAATATTCTTATTTATCCATTTAATCATCCTTAACCATCTTCCATTGTAAAGCTTTATAGTCTATAAAATTTTAGTTTTCGTTGAAGCTCACATCAAATATTGTATTTTCTTCAAAATATTTATCTATAATGATAAAGTATATAGTTGCCGGGGCTCTTTAGAAGAGTAAAGGGCTTAAGATAAGTTGGGCGAAGTTGAAGGATATGAGAGGACAGCAATCTTGAATCTACGATCCAAAGTCCTAATTTATGGCAGAAAAAAGTAGGGAGGAGTTGGATGGAATGAAAGCAGAGAAATGTTTCGTCCACTTCCCAAATTTTAATTTAAGCTAAAAAAACTTACTATCTTTTTTTCTGAACCTAAAAGACAAACAGCATATACAGGTCAACTTATCACGAGAAGAACAATGTATTTATTAGTTACATTGTTTTTCAAAAATTATTTAAATATAAAATAATTATATGAAAAAAATTTAGTTTTAATTTAGTGTAATTAAATTATTAAATTTTTAAATACATTCAATTTTAATTTTGACTATGAATTCAGTCCACCGTGATGAAATTATCACATGATGTCATGGGACAATTCTGTCATTATAGTTAGATGGAATTTATAGTTAGAATTTGAATTGAATTTATGTTCCATAATTGGTCATACTAAATTAATTAAAGTTGAGAAAAAAAAAGTTTAGAACTCCTAAATAGTTAGAATTTTTTGCATGGTTATTTTTTAAAATATTAATAATTAAAATATTTTTGAGTGCCACTCAGATCACAGGATTCTGTCCTTCGGATGATGCCCAGATGAAGGCGGCGGCGGCGGCGTCACCCGACCATCACCTCCTCCCCTCATCCTCCACCTCCCGATGCCCCACGCCGACAACAAATCCAGCCGTCCCTCCTGCCTCCTCCTCTCCCTCCACCACCACCTCTCGCTCGGCCGCCTCGACCTCGCCGTCGACGCTCTCCCCCTCCTCGCCCGCCGCGGCCTACGCCCAGATCCCTCCACCCTTTCTCTCCTCCTCGGCCAATGCCTCCGCTCCGGCTCCCTCCCCCTAGCCCGCCGCGTCCACCTCTTCCTCCGCCTCTCCGGCCTCAAGCGCTTCTACCCCTCCTATACCCCTCTCTCTAACCACCTCCTCGCCTTCCACTTCCTCCGCGGCCGCCCTTCTGACGCCCGCCGCCTCTTCGCCCGCATGCCTCACCCCAACCTCTTCTCCTTCAACGCCATGCTCGCCGGTTACGCCCGCCTAGGCCTTCTCCGCCCCGCCCGCCGCCTCTTCGACCGAATGCCTCACCGCGATGTCGTCTCCTGGAACACCATGATCATCGCCTTCGCCCGCGCCGGTTCCTTCCGCGATGCCGTCGGCCTTTACTCCCAGCTCCGCCGCTCCTCCTTCGGCTTCAACCCCCACACCTTCTCCGGCCTCCTTATCGCCTGCAACCGTCTCCGCGACCCAGGCCTCAGTCGCCAGGTCCACGCCCAGGTCTTTCTCGTCGGGTTCTTGTCCAACCTCATCATCTCGAGCTCCCTCGTTGATGCCTACGCTAAATGTGGATACTTAGACGACGCAAGGAAGCTGTTTGACGAGATGCCCACGAGAGACGTGCTTGCCTGGACCACGCTTGTCCACGGTTATGCCAATTGCGGTGACTTGGTCTCGGCTCGTACGCTGTTCGACAAGATGCCGGAGAGGAATCCGGTCTCGTGGACTGCCCTGATAGGAGGCTACACACGTCATGGTCATCCGTTCGAAGCTCTCGACTTGTTCCAGAGAATGATGAGCCAGGGCATTAGGCCTGATCAGTTCACTTTCAGTAGCAGTCTCTGTGCTTGCGCCGCTATTGCTTCGCTGAAGCACGGGAAGCAGATTCACGCCCGGCTGCTGCGAACCGGTTTCAATCCCAACGCAATAGTCCTCAGCTCTCTTGTCGACATGTACTCCAAATGTGGGGATTTGACGGGAGGCCGATGGGTTTTTGATCTCACCGATCCTGGTACGAAGGACACCGTGATGTGGAATACCATGATGTCAGCAGTCGGGCAGCATGGTCTTGGGAGGGAGGCGATTGGGATGTTTGAGGAAATGATTAGTGCTCACATGAAGCCTGATGCCAATAGCTTCGTGGTGCTCCTCACTGCTTGCAGTCACTCAGGTCTTGTGGCGGAGGGGCTGCAACTGTTTAAATCCATGGCAGAAAGCCACCACATTGTACCTGAAGAAGATCACTATGTGTGTCTGGTGGACCTGCTAGGCCGTGCGGGACATTTCGAAGAGGCGATGGAGTGGCTTGGAAAGACGCCGTGTAGATCAAGTGCTCGGGCTTGGAATGCATTGCTCGGGGCATGCAGGATTCATAGGAATCTACAGTTAGGAAGGGAGGTGGCGGAGCGCCTTCTCAAGTTGGAGCCTCATAGTTCTGCAGCATATGTGCTTCTTTCAAATATCTATGCTGATGTTGGGAATTGGGAGACTGTTGAGAACGTAAGGCGCTTCATGGAGGAGAAAAAAGTGAGGAAGGAGCGAGCTGCAAGCTGGATTGAAGTTGATGATTCTGTCCACTCCTTTGGAGCCTCAGATCAGTTGCACCCCTTGAAAGAAGGCATATATGCTGCATTGGAACAATTAGTATGTCAGGTTGAAGATGATTCTTCTATAACCTAGTAGCTTAGCTGCAAAGTAACGCTTCAATTTTGCTCTTACCCACATGACAGTGATTTTTACCATTATTTGCGGAAGCCACTATTTTACATGTGAACACTGGTGAAGACCAGAGTTCCCCGTTTCAGCTGCGGATGTTAACCCATTTCTTTTGGGATCAAATTCTTATAGAACATCTCTGATTATTGGATTCAGTGAACTGCTCCAGCATTGTACAATAGGTACCATCATTTGACCTTCAAATTATGCCTTTTTCCATTGCATATCTATTATTAGCTTATTTTTGACTTGTAATGTGTTAATGCATGTGAAATTTCATTGGTAGCGGTGTTAGTATATGGGAGTGGTTTCCCATAGTTTACCATGTGTTGCTTCTCTTTATTTCCCACTTGATATCTATTTTTTTTTGGTCTCCTGCAATATGAAATATTTAGAGCAGTTAATTTCTTTTTTCATTTCACATAGAATTTTCATAGTAGTCATCCTGATATGCCTATTATTGCCTATAAAAGTAGTTGCCACGTAGTTTATCATAGTCAATGGTTCCAAATTAACCATGAGATGCCTCCTCACGAGATCCAATTCTCAACCATTATTATACTAGACTTCAGGCATTAACCCTAAACAGGAATCGAGATATCTAAAGTCCTAGCTTCTGGTCAAAAATAATATCTTAAAGAGAATTAATGCTTCAAATATCTGTAATTAAGCATTGAATTTCTAGTGGGAAATATGGACTATAGAGTTGGAAAATGAAGCAGAAATTGCTTATGTTATCAGTCTGTGTAACTGACATCTTACTGCTCACAAACACTGATGAAAAAGTTAAAATATACAACTCAAGCAGGTCATGGTAATAAGATTCAAGAAATGTTGTCAAACTACATGCCACAAGAAGTTTTTAATTCCCCATGACTCGGTTTATGTGATCGCAGAAGCATGCATGATAGCTTGCAGAAATTGGAATAATAATGTAAAAGAGGATTAATGAAGAGAGGAAAGTCAGATTGAATGAAGAAAAGGATGCAGTCCTTGGAAACCAACAATAAATGATAGTAATTAATAAACTCTACTTGTTCTCAAATAATTCATCTTCAAAATGTGCTTGAACTAATACATAATGTCTTAATCTCAAGAGGATTCCAGCTCAAACAACTATACAATCATTCTAAATCACCCTGCGTCGACCAAATATAAACTTCTACTCCAAGTCTTTTATGCTTTTGAAAGTATTTTTGATATATAAATCCTTTGCATAGATGAAAAAAGAAGGCCAGTTACTTCATGACTGAAGCTACCTAAAGAAATATGTTGCTGTGGTTTATCACATGGCCTAACCATATTTTGGCAGGAGCAGTTCTACTGGCTTGTGAGGATAATCATGCGGCATATCCATGTAGGAACATATTGTCAGACCTTACCATCAGTAGACACTAGCATGAAATGGCAACAGCTATCGGTAAAGGGGACTTTGAGATAAGTTAGGGACACCCTTTTCAATATGTAGATTCAATTGCTTTATAATGGATATGCGGGTATATTTGAACATTCTGATTGCTCTTTCACTTCTCTGACATACGCTCCATCTTTCATGTAGACCAATGCTTTAAAACTTAATCATGATATGATATTTACTTCTAAAGCTATACATATATATTCTGTATCGCAGGAAGATATTGATAACCATTTGTCTTTCTCCCATGATGCTGAGTGGAAGTATATTTTGCACATTAAGTAAATTTGATGAAGCAAGAGGCCAAGCAATGTCTGTTTTTTCTGTCTCCTTTATTTTATTTTTTTTGGTACTCTTTTATCTTCTCATTGCCTTCATGATATCCAGAAAGCCGAATTCCAATGAAACGAATCCACCATTTGAAAGACAATAAATTAAGCCCTTGATTATCACATGTTCCTGTTGGTTATAATTACTTTTGACGCAGTTTCTATTTTCAATAAAAAATAAGTGCTAATATTCTATCACTCGCCCAGTTACAATTTTCTCCTCCAGAGGGTAGCTCAATCATGAATTGTTGCTTCCATGCAGGTTTAATTTTAAGGCTTAGAGGCGGGCAAGAGATCACTCATCACTAATTATCCTTGTGTTGTCAGAGGATGTAAAGAAATTTCCAATAAATAATCTATTTTTTCTCCTCCAGAACTGTACATATTTTGTTGTAAAATTTTGTAGTTCAGGCGACACCAAGAATTATCAGTTGGCCAATTTAATTGATGTTGTACAATTTAGATTGATGCTGATTTAGATCTAGCAAATTTTCTTGTGGCAAATTTTCTGGTTCATAAGTCTGTCAAGGACTCTTGGTTTGCAATGTGACATTAAGCAGCTCATGTTTAATCGAACTGGCTGCATCATGCAGTGGGATGTGCTTTGATTTATTCACTAATCTTAGTTCATGAGAACTGTGGAAAGCTTTTTGTTTAGGCTTCTCAGTTAACTTAGATTCTGGTTAGAGATGGATATGGGCATGACATTTGGATATGATTTTTGAAATTCTTGCCACTATTTGGGAAAACAAACTTCTCACTTCTAACCTTCTTTTTCCAAAGAAAATTAAAATTGAAGGGCCTATTGATACTACAAGTTTGTTGCCCCATCTCATTCGTAACCGTTTCTTTGAGAGAAAAATTAAAACTTGAAGAGAGCTACTTGGACTTCTATGATGAGGTACATTGATGAATGCTATTGAGACGATGAGTTTCTTTTGCTGCATCTAATTTTAGGGACCTTGAGCTATCTTTTTTTTTCTTTTTTTCCTGATGGTAGTGTCTGTACGTTCCAATCAAATCTCTTCAATTGCTCTTATCTTTTTAGATGTTGTTGGTAGTTATATATAGGTGCATAGCTTTGGTTTGTACTTATATATATAATTGATGTTAAGGTCAGTCTCATCATTATTTAAGTAATCATGAAATAAAAGTTTTCTCATCTTAGGGGACAATCAAAGTACTAATCTTCTCATAATAGTCATACATCGATTAGCTACGACGTATCCAACTGAGCACAATAAAAGAAATCATCCATGCTTGAGCAATTTAAGTTAATTATGTGCTTTGATCCTGTTTTGTGTTATGATGTTAAAGTTAGGGATGTAATTGGGCGAGGCTGATTCGGGCGACACCCTACCCGGGCCCAGCCTCGTTCCAGGCTTTAATTTGAAGATTTGTCAATATCCTGGCTCAAGCCCAACTTGAGCCCGAGCCGGTCCCAGAAATGTCTTCGGATGTAAGCATAATCCGAATATATTTAAGCAAGAAATAGCTCTCCAACCGAACCCACCTTTGCAAAGCGAACAAGAGAGAAGTGAGGAGAGCATGAAGAGAGCGAAGGTTAGAGAGTGGGGAGGGCGCAGTAGGGTTGTTGTCTTGGTTCGATCGCAGCGGCAACTGTGTCGCCGGTGGAGATGAAGACGAATCGAGGGAGGGTCATTAACCCTACTAACCAGGACCGCCCAACTTTTGGACGACTGAGGCGGTCGCCTAAGACCCAGGCCCAAAGAAGGCCCATTGCAGGAAAAGCCTCAAAAACAAAATAGAAACGAAAAAGGCTCCCTTAGTGAGTTCGCCTTAGGCTCTCAAATGCTTTGAGCCGCTCCTGCTACTAACCACCTATTGGCAGTTGTCCGATGCATCGCCGAAACAGTGCGGTATTCTGACGGCACAGTCCCGACGCAGTGGTCCCAAGTAGAAAGCACGTCCCATGCCATCATTATCTGAGAGTTTTTTTTTTTTGGAAAAGGAAAGAGGGGGGTGAGGAGAACCTCACCCGCGTAGCAACCCCCACTGGGCTTCCTTCCCGCTGGAGAATGTTTGATACGGGTAGACAAGTTTTACTCATACCCTCCCCACCCGCAGAGGAGCCCCACCAACGTGGCAGCCCCTTCCACGTGTGAGTACGTCACACCAGCACCACCTAAGTACCGGCAGACCAGATGACGACTCTACCGGGCAAATTAGGCGGGGGGCATCCAGTCTCTGCATTTAATCGACGCCCACGTGTTTCGAATCTGGGCCACTCCGGTGGAATTTTAGCCCCGTTCTAATTGTATTACCACCTCGGTGGTTCATATCTGGGAGTTTGGCGGAGCTAAACGGGAACATCCGAACTCAACTCGATCCGCAGAGTCGTCAAGAACCCAAAAACATCATGATATTATCTCCCTGTCCGCCCTCCTTTCTTTTTTTCTTTTTTTTTTTGGTGAAAACGACAATTCATATAGCTCTAGCTTAAGTACATCCAGCCAAATCGAAAGAAAGTAAAGAGTACAATGAAGTGGAAATGTTGGGTACAGATGTCCATAGGAACTCTCCGGAGTGCCGAGCAACATAGGAGACGACCCAGTCAGCTGCTTTGTTCGCCTCCCGGTACACATGTGTTGCCTGAAAATCGCCTATCTCCTGAACAAATCTCCAGGTCTCTAGGATGAGCGGATGACCGTCACCGTACCTATCCGCACCCCGGGTCCAATCAATCACCGCAGAAGAGTCCCCCTCGAGATGCACCCGCACGGCGCCGAGGACCCTCCTCGCGAAGGATAAGCTCTCCCAAGCAGCCCGCAGCTCTGCCCCAACAACGATGAGCCCTGGCATGCGACGGCCCCCTAGCGGCTATCAACCTGCCTAGGGAGTCTCCGATCACAAAACCCACACCTCCAGAACCACCGTCCATCGACTGACTACAGTCAAAGTTCACCTTGAGATGACCAAGGGGTGGGGGCACCCATGAAACAAGGGCGAACCTGGGCGCTGTAACAGCGGAGAGAGTACCCTATATGTCCATGATCATTCCAGAAGAGAACAAAGCGGTAGCACTGGTGACCTCCCCTGCCTGTAGCACAGCTCGATCGACCACCATCCTCAAAGACCACCTCCTTCCCTCAAAAAGTCCAGCATTTCTATCCAACCAGATATAGTAAGTCAGATGTGTGAATAGAATGCCTGCCTCAACAAACCTGGGGCTCCGCACTGATGCTCTTAGCACATGAATAAGGTTCTGTGCCGACTCCACCAAAGGAGGAAGTGGAACAGGAGACTTATTCCATATCTCTCTAACCCTGAGGCACTATAATAGAACATGATCAATAGTCTCCTCTGTATCTGTAAACAAATCACAGCACTGAGAAATCCGCATGCCCCGACTCGCTAGCAAACTCCTGGTCGGTAGGCAGCCCCATGCCACCTTCCAGACAAAAAGTGCCATCCGTGGGTGAACCCGCATCCTTCATATTCATCCTCTCTCGATCTGCCGATCTGGTGCCCTACTAATCAAAGTGTGGAGATTTCTGGTTCGTACTTGCGACCGACCCATAGGCATCCATACTAACCTCCTCGTCGAGTCTACCATGATCGGAAGTCGGCTGATCGGCTGCTTAGTCACCCAGCTATCCTTCAAAACACCTATGGACTGCATGCTCGTCCTCAATAGCTCTCCTTTTTTTTCGTTTTTGATAGCGTGCAATGCAATGAAAATAATAATAAAAACTAAACTTTTCAGCTTTTATTATAATATATAAAAATTAGCCATGCAATGTCAAAATTGCATGAGATTCAAATCTAAATACCAAACAATAAGACTAGAAGGATACTCTGATATCACAATGTGAGAAAATATCTCAAATAAAATAATTTTTTGCAGTGATAATATTAATGATGCGTACCTCCAGCTATGATTGTTAGACTATTTTGATTAAAATGTATCCACAACGAAATTTTAAGAATGAGTTTTCTAACCTATACCTTAGTCAAAGCCCGATGGAACATTATAAGTTTAAAAAATAGACTAGGCTAGGATTCTTAGGATTCGTACAAAATAACCACAATCTTATCCCATCAAAGAAACTATCTTGGTCATTATTTGAGAGAGGAGGTGGTTACCTACCAGTCGCAATATTAGGATTCTTAGGATCCTTTTCTTCCCCATTATTCTTTTAATGGATTGACTTCTCTGCTATTATAAGTGCACTTGACCGCCTAATTTGGGTCATGGTTCAGAGTGTCTGTTTTCAAATAAAATATCTTCTTTATAAAAATTAGAGAGATATTATTTTAATGATAATAATTATAGGCCAAACGAAAAAATGCTAGAACTATTTTCTAATATGGCGTAAATAATCATTGGTTAGGATCTCTTTAGTACTTTGTTTTAATAAAACCTGAATAATCCTTAATAAAAGATTTTCCAATCAAGTTAGGACACTATTCCTAGTTATTTTATAGAATATGGAATTCCTGTTAAAACTAGGACTATGATGGGAGGTCCAACAACAGCTGCAAATATAGGATCCTATGAGTTGGATCCTTACCAATCCTCTCGTTATAGTTGAAGAGTGAGTAGAAAGAAAATTAGATTGCTTCATGATCGCAAGCAGGCCTGCATACTTTTAGCTACAAAATCGAAACACAAGGAATTTGCCAATATCATATTCATGGCACAAGGTATGCTCTCTGACCTATTGATTTGTGACTTTTCATGGCTGCTTGATCACCAATCCAATGCATATCGCAGTATTGCCACATATTCTAACAAATGATATTATTGAAGCCTACATTTAAGCTATAGTCTTCTCCATTCCATGTAAATAATTTCATAGCTAATTGGCAATGCATTCATCTTCATTAATGTATTACAAAAGGATCCCCTCCCATTCTCTGCATCGTGGACAAGAGTCGATCGTGACTCTAAAGCATTTCACCCACCTATTCTTTCCTCTATTAGGCAACCAACTCATGCATGCACACTCTCATCTCTCCACGATGAATGGGATTCATTTTTATTTTGCACTCCCTACAATTATGAGATTCCTTTTTATAATCTCTATCAAGCACATACCGTCCCCCTCTCCATAATCATTAAGATCTATTTTTATATTTGAACACTCTAAAATCATGGATAATCATTAAAATCCACATTTGTACTCTCCATAATCATTGTCGATCATTAAGGTTTATTTAAATATTTGTACTTTCTATAATTATGACATTATTTATTGTTGATTTTCATTATTGTACATATCTTATATAAGTTGTACCTAAGAGTTAGGGATACAAATGAGTTGGGTCGGACTGAGCCATGAGTGATCCCAACCTAATCTGGTTCCTTGTTCGGATTCTAATATTGGACCCAAACCCAATCCAATAGAAGATCGGGTCAGATTGGGTCCATTACTAAAATTTCTAACCCAACGGGTCATTCAGGTCGGATCAGGTTCATGTATAATCCAGTCCTAACCCAAAAAGTTGGGTGGTCAGAACATTGGAAGCCATTGTAGGGATTACTAAGTAAAAAAATAAACTATACACAATAGAATAAATAAATTATCACAGTGAAAATCGTGTTTTTCTTTTTAGAACTCATAGCTAAGATGTTCTGTACATCCTGATTGTCCAGGCGTTGACTATACAATATTGGTATGAAAAATTGGTAATTCAAACGCAGGGCACCAGCGATGTTTCAGGCTTAATCAGAACAAACTCATAGCTAAGATGGAGAGAACCACCTCCATTCTGAAGTTTTCCGATAGCGATATATGCAAATTTTTTAATGACGGCAGAGTTAGAACGCCTCTCCTCCTCCCTTTTTGGAAAGGCAGTGACATCCAAGCATCCTTACAACGCGGGAGTCAAGTGGACTGGTTGCTCTGCGGACCTTCACTATTTCTTCCTAAATAACTAACCGGGCCCGGATTCCGGGGAGATTATTTTCTTGGGTTGAAAGCAAAAGTACGAACCCTTCGGCCTTCTTTTCTAGAAAAAGAAAAGAGGTTTTATTCTTAGGTTACTCTTTCGGTTTAGTTGGCAACATAGGCTTTATTTCTGGTTAAAAGGTTGAATTACGGAATTATGAGCTGATAGACTGTAAAGAAAATAATTTCAAATGAAGCGGATGGTACTACAAACAAATTAGGAAAAGTTTTGATGGGTAGACAACCAGATGATTATAATGGTGCTGGGCTGGAAATGGGCCACGGCCCAGGCCCAAATCAGACAAACTGTGGACCGTATGACGCTCCCTGGACCACGGCACCAACCCCACATTTTCTCACTCGTTTCTTTTGTCCTTGCCGTCTTCTTTGGGCGTATCCCACGAAGCCGAAGGAGGCGAAGCCCCTCGTCTCGCCCGTCCGATCCCTGCTTCCTTCGTTTTCATCCGTCCATCTCCCTTTCTATCTTTATTTTTCCTCGCTTCTTCCATTAGATTGCAAGTACAAATCAAGATCGATAGCGAATGGAGGCGTAGGAGACCTTTTCCCGTTTCTAAGACTGCGAGGATTTCGAACGGCGGAAGGAGGAAATAGTTAGGGTTTTGATCTCGTTTTCTATCGCCAGGTTCGTCGCCCTCTTCCCCCTATTTAATCTGAATTTAATATTCTTCGAATTCATCGACGGAAACCCTAGATCTTCGAACACGTTTTGATCCGAACATTTGCTTATTTTGAGACGGATTTTGCACCTTATCAAGTGGCTATGCGCTCTTGATTCAATCATCCTGCTATCTTTTAATCTTTTTTGTTTGAGTATTTGTGTTATTTATGGTATTTGATTTAGTAATTTCTTGGAAATTAGGTCCTTTTGGCCTGCGGCTTAGTCTAGGATTTTGAGGTGCTGGATCTTTGAAGTCTGATGGAAAACGGGGCGAATCGGTTGGAAGAGATGAAGATGGCTTTCGAGGATGGGGCTTCGCCGCTCGAATCGGTGGATGGAGTTGGTGGCGGTTCCGCCGGGCCGAAGGATGAAGCGAGGGATTCTGAAGAAAACGAGATTTTTGAGGAGGCCATCGAGCCGCCACAACCGGAGCGTTCTGATTCGCAAGATTTTGCTGTAAATGGAGGGGGGATTGCGGAAGTACCTCGATGCGGGAACGGGGATGGGGTTGGGGGTCCTGACGAACAGGAAACGATTGCTCCGGAGAAGTATGATGAAGCAGTGGATATGCAGGTGAATGATCGGAATGCTGATGAACAGGAAACGGTTGGTACCGAGAATTTTGATGGGTCGACAGATGCTTTGCTCAATGATCAGAGTTCTGAGAAACAAGAAGCAAGTTTTTCTGAGAAGTTTGATGAGTCAATTGATGTCCAAGTAAATGATCAGAGTCCTGAAGAGAAAGGGGCAACGGAGATGGAAGCTTCTGCAGAGTCAGATCATTCTCTTCCTCTCAAACAAGTAGAAGATAGGAAAGAAACCATGCCTACTGAATTGAATGGTGTGGAAGCAGATGGTGTGATCAGTGAAAAGGTTGGAGATGGGGTAGAAGTTTCTTCTATTCCTGTGAATGATGGAGAATTGATTCTTGAGGATAGCAAAGAAGAATTTGTTGATGAGAATTCGAATGATGGGGAGCTTGATGCGGTGATATCAGATGGGCCGCATTTAGCTGTTTATGAAACGCCTGAAAATGGAGGATCACTCGAGGAGATTTTGGATAAGAACAGTGTGAGCTGCGGAACTGACTCAAAGGAACATATTCCACATGATGATGGGGTTGATCAGATTCAGGATGTTTCAGTCCGCTCAAGTACCTTTCCCCATGAGCAGACTGTAAATCAGCAGAGTGAAGAAGGTCCTTCTAAAATGGATAATGGGTTTGTAGCTGAGGCACTTGCTTCTGTGGTAAAGGAAGATGAATCCACCAATTCTCCTATCACAGATGGAATTCGAGAGCACCCAAAGGAAGGCAGCGAACAGAGTCCTAGCTCTGACAGCAAGTCTGGGGTTATCAAAGATGTCGGAAAGCAATCTGTATTGGTAGAAGGTTTAGGTGACGCAGGTTCTACAGATGATGACAACAAGAAAAGTTATAGTCAGCAAGCACCATCCGTTATTTCACATTTTGAGAATTCAGGTGGGACCTCTTTGCCATCCCGTCCTGCTGGCCTTGGATCTTCTGCTCCCTTACTGGAACCTTCTGCTCGCTCTCTTCAGCAACCCAGGGCAAATGCATCTGCTCCGCGAAGGCAATCTCAGCATTCTGAGGAGCCTGTTAATGATGATGCAGAAGAGAATGATGAGACTCGTGAAAAGCTCCAGATGATCCGGGTTAAGTTCCTGCGTCTTGCTCACAGGCTTGGCCAAACACCACACAATGTAGTTGTTGCACAAGTTCTATACAGGCTTGGGCTAGCTGAGCAACTCAGAAGAAACACAAATCGGCCTGGTGTATTCAGCTTTGACCAAGCTAGTGTTATGGCGGAGCAGCTTGAGGCAGCTGGACAGGAGCCCCTTGACTTCTCTTGTACAATCATGGTCATAGGGAAGACGGGGGTGGGTAAGAGCGCTACCATCAATTCAATTTTTGATGCGGTTAAGTTGCAGACAGATGCCTTCCAACCAGGTACTAAGAAAGTTCAGGAAATAGAAGGGATGGTTCAAGGAATCAAGGTTAGGGTTATTGATACACCTGGACTTTCCTCTTCTTCTTCAGATCAGCGTCGAAATGAGAATATTCTCCACTCGGTGAAGAAGTTCATCAGTAAGACTCCTCCAGATATTGTTCTTTACTTTGATCGGTTGGATATGCAGAGCAGGGATCATGGGGATGTACCACTCTTACGGACTATAACTGACATATTTGGAGCATCCATTTGGTTCAATGCTATTGTTGTTCTAACTCATGCTGCTTCTGCTCCACCTGATGGCCCAAATGGCAGTCCTTTGAGCTATGAGATGTTTGTGACACAGCGGTCCCATGTAGTTCAGCAAGCAATCCGACAAGCTGCCGGTGATGTGCGGCTCATGAACCCAGTTTCCTTGGTGGAAAACCACTCAGCATGCAGGACGAATAGGGCTGGCCAGAGGGTCTTGCCGAATGGTCAAGTTTGGAAGCCACAACTATTGTTACTTTCATTTGCTTCAAAAATTTTGGCAGAGGCAAACATGCTTCTGAAGTTGCAGGACAGTCCACCTGGTAAACCTTTTGGATCTCGTGCAAGAGCTCCTCCATTGCCTTTCCTGCTGTCTTCTCTTCTCCAGTCAAGACCCGAACTAAAGTTGCCAGAGGAGCAGTTTGGTGGTGATGATACCTTGGGGGAGGATTTAGATGAGGAATCTGACTCAGATGACGAAACAGATTATGATGAGTTGCCACCATTCAAGCGGCTCACAAAATCACAATTGGCAAAACTGAGCAGAGCACAGAAGAAGGCATATTTTGAGGAGCTGGACTACAGAGAGAGGCTCTTCTATAAAAAGCAGTTAAAAGAGGAGAAGAAGCTAAGGAAGCTAAGGAAGAAAATGGCAGAGGCAGCTAAGGATCTACCAAATGATTTTGACAATGAGAACTTAGAAGATGAAAGCAGTGGTCCCGCATCTGTTCCTGTACCCATGCCAGATTTGGTGCTGCCTACTTCTTTTGATTCTGATAATCCTAGCCACCGCTACCGTTTTCTTGATTCTTCCAGCCAATGGCTTGTCAGACCTGTGCTGGAAACTCAGGGTTGGGATCATGATGTTGGTTACGAGGGTCTGAATGTTGAAAGGTTATTCATAGTGAAAGATAAGATCCCATTATCCGTTTCTGGCCAGCTCACAAAGGATAAGAAGGAATGCACTCTTCAGATGGAGCTGGCAAGTTCAATTAAGCATGGTGAAGGGAAAGCAACTTCATTAGGCTTGGATATGCAGAGTGTTGGGAAGGATATGGCCTACACATTACGTGGTGAAACAAGGATTAATAATTTTAAACGAAACAACACAGCAGCTGGACTTTCAGTTACCCTCCTAGGGGATACAATGTCAGCTGGCCTGAAGATTGAAGACAAACTGGTAATTAACAAGCGGTTCAGATTGCTCATGAGTGGTGGTGCAATGACTGGTCGAGGTGATGTAGCTTATGGAGGCCGTCTGGAGGCAACTTTAAGGGACAAAGACTATCCGATAGGACGGACTGTGTCCACTCTTGCACTCTCTGTTGTTGATTGGCATGGGGACCTGGCAATTGGCTGCAATGTTCAGTCTCAGATTCCCATAGGAAGAGGAACTAATGTGATTGGCCATGCAAACCTGAGCAACAGGGGGACTGGGCAAATTGGTATCCGGTTGAATAGCTCAGAACAGCTTCAGATAGCACTGCTTGCACTTGTCCCCATTTTCAGAAATGTCAAGAGAATGCTGTTTGGTTCTTCTCAGTCTATGTAGCAGGTCAGCTAGGCTTGGTAACATGAGAAGCTGCTGAACAGAACTTGCAAGAAATGCCAAAAGATTGGCTATGTGCTTTTGGCATGAACTGTGAGTAAAACCTAGCTTCTGTGTGGCACTTTTACTTTTCTTTATGCTTTTAAAAGGGTATAACAGTCTGTTAGATGACTTAGTGGTTCTCTATTTCATCAGAGCTTACTTAGGAGAAACTGCTTGATTTTCGCTTCGTGCCTTTGAGGGCAAATTCTCTTGAAACAATGCACTGGAATGATAAATGATAAGCTTTAGTGTTTGATTCTCTGAATTATTGAGCTCTTCTTGAACTTTTGCACAAGCAATATCTGTTAATCCTATATAAATATTTCCCCCTGGTTCTGTTTTGTCTAGGATATAACAAGTGGTACAATTTCTAAGTTGAACGACAGTTTGGAAGTTTGCTTGTTCTATCATTATTGATGACCAACTGTTTAGGGGTTTTCTGAAGCTTTACTCAACGACCATGTTAACACCATATGATTGGGTCTCTTCTGATCTATTTATATATCGACAAAAACTACCACCTGGAATATAACATTATATGGCCTGGAATGAGTTCTGTATATCTGACTAGAATGGTGTCTTTGAATTTCAAAGAGGCAATGTGCATATGATGCTTATCAAGTCATTGCAGCCATATGGCTACCTTTTAAAGATACTCAAGGTGGATGAGAGTTTAAGGATAAATGAAAGTTCATCTGTTCTTTCTCTTTGGAGGTGTGGAAATTCTTTTTTTTTTAAGAAGAACAAAGGTAAGATTGAGAAAAAGATGAATGGAGCATTTAGTATTTCAAACCAATCTTTCCTTAGTAATTTTGCTCTTTTTGAATTTTTTGATTTTACATCACAATGTCACAGGAAAAAAACTTTCAACCGAATTGATGTGGGAAAGCGCTTAGGCATGCATGTATTGGGATTTGGATTTAGGAATTATATACTAGTATAATTGGTAGAAGGTTGAACTAGATACTTGAAGGTTTAGGATGTAAAATAAATGTTGTTGGACTTTTCTGGATTTGTATAAAATGACTTGTTAAGTGGTTTTAAGCTAGTGTTTTTTTGTTTCAGACTATATATTTTTAAAAGTTCTAGATTCAATTAATTAGGATTGAGATGTGAAATGGAACAGATTTAGGACAGGAAATTTAAGGAATATATGGGCTAATAGCTGTAACTACTATTAACTGGCAAATGAAAGAGTAGTAGAGACCCCAGTTAAATGCCTGGAGATCATCACCTTGAATTTCTACTGAGAGACATTAACTAGAATAAAGGAAGTTGAAAGCAACATGAGCTTCTTGCTGTCAAGGCTTCACTTCAAGTCTGGCCTAAGACTCGGTCTTAAAGGTATTAAAAGTTTTCCTAACGTAATAGGTTATCAATGATACTTTGTAGACTACTTTATTTCCGTGCAAAATAGGACCATGGGCCTGTTTTTGGCAACAGAAAATGAAGGGTCAGACTAGGCCTATTTTAGGCAAAACCAAATTTTACCTTTAGTTAAATGGGCCATGGAGGTTGTTAACTAAAAGAATTCCTAGGTAAGTCTCTACAATTATATTAGATTCTTGATGTCGCTGTCATGACATGCGCATATAAATCTTTAATACTGATCTTAGATTCAGTTCTTAGGGGATTAAAGATTTTCTGAACTAATATATTATTAAACTGGCAATTCTTTAGACAATTTTCATGCAAAATATAACTCATGAGCCCTGTTTGGCAGAAAGATGGGACTGGAATAGGGGTCAGAACAGGCCCTAATCCAATAAAACAATTTTTAATTCTGTATACTTGTGATCATAGGGCTCTGTTTGCAGAATTGTATACTTGCTGGTAGAGGTTGAATATAACTATGATCTAGCCAGTTCCATCAATCAAAGTTCTTTGGGAATTAATTACTCCTAAACTTGGCCCTTGCCTCCCTGCAATCTTTCCTCTATTCTCACCTCATGCCTCTCTTGCTCTCTCTTCCATCGATCCTCTCCTGGTTATCATTCCTTACCCCATCTATGGCTGCTTGCCTCCTCGTCTCTGATGACTGCATGGTGGAACCCTCATACAAATTGAGGGACTCATTAATATGATGTCCGAGAGTTACATTACAACTTGAAAACCCGCATGAACAATTAGATAATCATTATTTGCTGTCAGAGGATAATGCACATTTTGCTCTAAGAATGATATTAAAATAAAATTAAAATATCTTTTTATTCCTAGAATCTTAAAAAACAATCTCTCAGAATTAGGACGATGTCATACTTTCCATGAGATCAGCTCTTTTCTCTGGTCCAATAAGTGGTTGGTCTCACTTGTTATGGGGTGCCATACCCATTCTAATCTTGACTGGAATGTTGTATGCAACAGCACTACATGGAAAATGAAAAAGAAAAAAGTGTCAGTCTTTGTGTGGACTGTAGAATGGATAGTGGAGTGTAGGGCGTCGAGTAATTCTTTAGAAGGGTCAAGAGGCATTGTGAGAATGATGGACCATAGTTGATGGTAGTACTTGAACTTCACTTTAACATTGTTCTAATTGTACAATTATCGGCAGTTTAATGTGAAAAGGTCCCATATTTTCATGTCATTTTAAGTGAGTAATGCAGGCTGTGGGATCAAAAGGTCCTTTGGCCTGTAGCATGTATCAAGTAGCAGATAGAAAAAACTAGATGGAAGTAATTAAACATTAAAATATATGGGGTAGTGAATAAAAAAAGAATAAAGTTTTTAGAATTTTCACCAGCAAAGCTTGAAAGGATATCAAGAAGACTTCACGCCTTCTCTTCTTATTGAACTTTCCACTTGCACCTTCAGTCCTTCCAAAGGCGTTGGTGGAAGACTCCTGCACTCGCATCAGTACAAAGTCTGGAAAAGTAGCATGGCACCATTCTCTCATGCAATGTCTCGCCACATAAAAATTTGGGAGAGGTCCCAAAGAGAGAGAAAGAACACTGTTTGTTAATCTCTAAAAGCTTCAAGTACATCAATATTTGACATCGATGGGTGCCCTCTAAACTTGACTAGAACTAGGAAAACACGAAACAGGAAAAATGTAACAAATTCAGAACATTACTGGTTGGTCTCTAAAAGCTTGAAGTACATCAATATTTGCTCTAGGGTCCTAACATTGATGGGTGCCCTTTAAACTTGACTAGAACTAGGAAAACATGAAACAGGGAAAATCTTAGTTGTAACACATTCGGAACATTATTGGTTGATCTCTAAAAGCTTCAAGTACATCAATATTTGCTCTAGGGGCCTAACATCAATAGGACGTCATGGGTGCCTTTTAAAACTTGAACTAGAACTAGGAAAACATGAAATAGGGAAAATCTAAGTTGTAACAAATTCACTAAGCAGATCCTATTGGTGGTTTTATGCGTTGAATGGTTAGCATCCTATTGTCAAAGTGAGAAGGACAGCTATAGATCTGTCATCTAACTATTACTCCAACTTAGTTTAACTTATTGACATCGGCTGACATTATGCTTTGATGTACCAATCCTACTGTTGGATTGCACTCAGATGTACTAATCCTACTGCTGGGAGCATCGAACAAATAACAAACTGTTTTAATCTTTAACTTTCTTTTAGGACTTGGTTGTTAACAAAACTTTTCATGCATATTGATATAAGCCACAAAGCAGCTTTTGTTCTTTGTTTTACTCTTTGATCCTATACTCTTTCTGTGAATCAGATGATTTTCATAGGTGAAAAAGCTATATAAAAATCTATTGTCCAATCTGAAGGTTAAACCTTGCAAAAGAATGTCGAATTAAATTCGATAGTGTAGCACTACTGTTTTGCTCAGTTATAGGAGAAACTGTACGCTCAATCTTCACCATAAATCACCAGGTTAGGGAAATAAAAAATCTAGCATGATATGGTAATATGAATATGCAACAAGAGAAAAACCCAACAAAGGAGATTCAAAATTGCACATATTAAATAAAAAATTCAAAACCATGAAAGCAGGCTAGCTTGATGTGATTATGCGAATGAAATTGTTCCACTCTCAAATGATTCATTTATTCAAACAAAATGTTGAAAAAGACTGACGACATAAAAAGAAATTTGTTCGACAGTACAAATCACCACTCATTCAATGCTTGGAATGCTGATATTGTAGGCTCAAAGGAAGGAGGCTTTCGAATAGTTGTCTCTTGCTCAAAAGCATAGGCTATCTCGATCAACTTTGGTTCTGAACACCACCAAAACAAATTCCGAGAGGAGCTCCGTTTGTTCCATATCCTGCAGGGACGCTAATGCCTGGGTATCTACCAATTGCAAGAACACTAGTTGCCGACGCACCTGGTGTTACAATTACAATCCTTCCAAAGAGAGGCCAATGATTTTGGCAATTGCATTTCTCTCGATAGGACCTATTTGGCTTGTGTTTTGAGCTTCCAAAAGGATAGATTGATCAAATTCAGCCATCTTTTCCTGCACGAGGATTAATTTTTGACATAAATCAACACTATGTTCATTGTTGAAGGCTATTACATAGACCTGACAGGAGAATAAGGCAATTCTGATAAGTAGGCATTCAAATATAGCTTAAACTCTGCCAACATCACATCCTTCTCGCCACTTTTCTCAGCATCACGGATGATGCTTGCATTATTTGTTTCAAGGTTATCAATTTAGATGGCTCCAAGTTTCCTGTCAAATATTTTGAGAACTATCAGAAATCTTATATTTAACTCAACATGACATTTACCGAAAAAATAAATGGCAATTCTGGGCAACTTATCTCCACACGCGATCATTACCATTAACTAGGAAATATGAAAAAATTCAGCAACTTAAAAATAAGAAGCCTTCAATTTCCTAAAAGGATATCTTAGAAAAAAACATTAATAAAATAAAACTAATATAAAGATTTTGCACTGTGGTTTGCGTGTGAGAGATGCACAAACGCAAGCAATTTTTCCTTGATATGTTCCTTATAAGATCGCATCTCATACATTGCCATGTCCAATGTTTGTTCCACAGCTGAACTTTATCCAACAAATTTTTCTAGTAACGGTTCGCTAAGGTAGTGTTACTTGCACCCTTGTATTAGCCCCATATTTAAGGTTTTGCCCTTCTAAGATGGTTTTCCTTACTCGAGTTTCTTTCTTTAAAACACATCAGTCAGAAAAGAAAATATAAGAGGAAGTATATTCAACATTATTTCATAAATTATTAGATGAAACAACTTGGCTTCACAAATTGTTAACTGAGACAATTTCCTTATGCACTTATGACTTGTAGATTAGATTTTCAGAAGTTTCTTCTATTCTGCATTTCTGCAGGTACATTCCAGTTGAATTTAGTGGAGTTGACTAGTCCCAGACATAGAATGCATTAATCTTAAACCAAATTAGGGTCATCGGAGACCAAATCCATACATAAATTTCTTGAGCTTGTTAATTCACTTTAGGCAATTTATTTAGTTGGCTTTGCTGTATGCTAGGTGGAAACGAGCTAGCATGAATAAACTAGAGTATCTAGGCAAACTATCTTGACTACCAAATAAGACATGATAAACTGAGAGCATTAGTGCAAATTACATACCATATTGCAATTTGTATTCAAACATTAACAACAAAAAGATCACCCAATCATGGAAACTGCAACTGTATCTAAACGAGTTTCAGAGCTAACAAGGCAATTCCAAACTTCAGAGAAAGGAGATGTCGATCAGCCAAGAGGATTGATTTCTGAAAACTCTTCTGTTGCTGAACTGGAGAGGATCCAGATTCTTTTGCTTCTACTTCTCCAACTGGACCATGAAGAGGCAGCATTTTGTTCTCGGTGCCCCTTAATCGCTTGAGTTGTAGTGTCTTTGAAATCTATTGGTGAGCCTGGGCTAACCTTTGTAATATCTCTTGCTTTGTTTTAATAATTTTGGACTGGCCTATGCCCAACTCTTTTCCTTAAGAAAACCTTTCAACTATTTTTAGTGATTCAGTGAAGGGATAAATGTAAGAGATGATTTGTTGGTTAATTCTAATCGACCAGTCTCTCTTAGCTAAGATGTTGTTGACATGTAATCTATTTGTTCCTTAATTCTTTAAAGGATTTGTGAGTTATGCGTTCTTTTTTTTCCTATCTTTTGAAGGAAATAGTTTGTGTTCTTATAAATATCAGTAGTTCATAAATTACATATGGTTGATTACCTTAAGAGAGAAAAAAAAAAATCAAAGACGGGTTTGTTCGGCTACTTCTACATGATTGGGCTAAAATTTTGTAGGATTTGTAGGCTGTGCCATCCATTGAAGCAAGACTCTGTATCAACCGAACTCCATCCAACCCACATTTTGTGAGAAGAAAAAAGACATCCATGTAAGATCGGGGAACCGTCCCGAACCAGGGCCGAACCCCCTAGTTCGGGGCATCATGAGCCATACCGGCAGCGGACCGGGATGGTTTCGGTAAAAAAATCGAGATGTCATCACCCGAAGAGGAGAAGGAGAAGAAGAAGGAAAGAGAAAAAAAAGAAAGAGCGAGCGGAAGAGGGAGGAAGGCCAGCGAAGGGTGGCAGAGGCCGGCTCTGGTGCAGACGGCGGTGGCCGTGGCTGGATCCCTATTTCGAATGATTGACAATCATACCAGCTTCTGATCTGTGGCCAAGGGATGAGACCGATCTCTTTTGGAAGTTGATTGACAGCCCTCAGGAACGCCAAAGTATTATCTAAGATTTTTTTATACTCCCACGATCCAAAGATCCTCAAGCCCCTCAAAAGTTTTTGTTAAAGCGGCAACACTGAGCATTCTACATGGAGAACCAGCAGCAATGATGAACAGGTAGGGAGACAGTGGATCATCCTGTCTAAGCCCTTACGGCTGCGTGGTTTGCGTGGAGCAAACTATTCTTTCGTCCTTTACTAAAGAATTCTCTTGTTCAATATTCTGCTATACCTCTGCGTTTTAGTTTACTTTGATAATTTATTTGACCAATCAAATGGTATCAAAAATCTCTCAAATTATAGAGGATCACCAATTTATCGGTTCTCCACACGAACCTGTAAAATTACCCTTCTCAAAAGATAGTGTTCTTGGCCGTGTTTCCACTGCTGAGGAAGTATTCGTAATGTAATTGTTATTTGAGAATATCTCTTGTAAGCATGCTCACCCTTCTTTCTTCAGAGCATCAAGGTTATTTCTAGAGAAAACAAGCTCCAGAGGCAATCCTGCTTTTGGTATCTTGAGAAATAGTTCAACATGGTGAAACCAAACCCTTCAATTGCTCTCTCTCTATATATATATATATTTTACATATATACCCTTTTAAATATATGAAGCTGGATGAATACCCTCGTCAAATTATTCTTTATACGTATATTCTTTTTTTTTAATTTTTTGTATATGTACCCATACCATCTAACATCGTTAAAAAATAAACGGCTTAAAATTAAAATGACTAAAATACCTTTATTGGTGCAGAAAAAAATTATAAGGGTGTACATGTAAATAACGACCTTACAAGAATATTCATATAATTTTTCATATTTAGAATGATATATATTTAAAAAATTATTACAAAAAAATTAAAACTCGGCTGAAACTTGTTAAGTCTTTCATGATTCAGTTAGATTGACAAGTTAAAAATAAATTAAGCTATATTATCAAAATTTTTTTTTAAGATCATGACCCGATCAAGTTGAAATATTAGGTGATTATTTTGGTAATGCTATTCTTCATTTAATTTTAACATAGGTAATGCGTTCAGAATGCAAGTTGTAGATTCTATTCTGAACCTCTCCTTCATCAGGTTGATCACCCATTAAAGAGATGGCTGCCAATTAGGCGGATACAGAACCAAGATTTAGGAGTTGAGTCAGTCAAAAATTTTAAACATTTTGAAGAATAACTATGCATAGCCCAAGCCGAGATAGGCTTTGGCCTGAGCTTGGATATTCGCTTGTGAGTATTTTGTGCCACCCAGATAAGAGTAGGGAACCGTTTAGAATAATATTGGTATTACTTGACACACAACTTTGATCATTTGCTTAATTAGGAAACAGAGACACTACAAATAAGAGAAACGATATGAAGGCAGCTTCTGGAATCTGGACACTTTCAACCATATATGACACCATTTCAGAAAATTCCATAAGCCAGATGAGCAAGGTGGAGAGCCACTGCCGTCCCAAGCCAGTACTGGAAACCTCTTGAGCTTCCACTGTCATAAGGAATGTTGTCCCCCAGTGGATTGCTGCCGCCGAACCCGAACGCCTGGCTCACCCCGGCCGAGGGCTCCGCCTGCCGAGTGGAAAGAGTGCTCGGCTGCGGCAGCTGCTGCTGGCCACCCTGTGACTGCTGCCCAAACGGAAGGTTGTCATCACCACCAACTGGAGCGGCAAACGGAGGCCTCGCCGGCGCCAGCCCGGGCGACCCGGGCAGCCCGCAGCCCTGGTTTGCGCGTGGGTCCTCGCTCGCTTTCCATGCCAGCTCTCCCGTCTTGTCTCGGATCCACAGGTCACCCTCGTCCACCAGTTCCAGGGTCTCCAAGAAATTCTCATCGGCTGACTCTGCGTGCTCCGTGGCCCAGGCCGAGTTGCTCCCGTCGAACACCTCCAGCCCGTTGTCGGAGAAGACGACGGCGCACGTGTTGGCAGTGCTCACAGGGGCGCACTCCGACTCCCACATGCTCTGCTCCGTGCTCGTGTCCTGGACCTGGATGTAGCAGAAGTCGTTGCCGAAGCCTCCGGCGTCGGGGGCGGTTTCCCGGCGGAGGAGGTACGCGGTGTACTTGCCAGAGGGGGAGGTAATGAAGGGAACCGTGTTTTCGTGTGTGCCGGGAGGGATGCTCGCGAGGATCTGCTGCTTTGTGGTCCTCTGAATTGTTCCTGATGGAGTGGTGGCTTGTGCTGGTGGTGAGAGGAGGAGAGATGAGAGGATGAGGGAGGCGAGAAATTCCATGCCTTCTTGCTTGGAATCCAGTGGGAGACTTGTGAGGGAAGGCATGGGAGACTATGGGATTTAAAGGAGATGTGATAGCGGTGGGTGCAGCTTTTAAAATGGAGTTGGAGGGGATGGTGTTTTAAGTTAGGCCTATGAGGTCTTGCACCTGTTCCAACAGCAAGGGGATTAGTAGATGACGCTATGCTTATTCACTGTTCGTACTTGGATGAGTGAGGGAAAAAAAAAATGAAGTTCCTCTGGAGTACGGCGGAGTTGTTGGGCGCATTGCTGAGTCAAATGTGTGCACGCCATTGATGTTCTTAAGGCCCCTCCTCTTTTGTTAGTTAATCTCCTGCACAAATTTACTTTGTCTATTCCTTATATCTGAGCGCTGTTATTAATTGGTTTCAAAGAATTTGTGCCATTATTACAAAGGATTATATCACCTAGGGGTGATGTTTTAAGTTAGGGTTATGAGGTCTGACACCTGTTCCAACAGCAAGGGGATTAGTAGGTGACGCTATGCTTATTCACTGTTCGTGCTTGGATGAGTGTGGAAAAAAAAAGTTCCTCTGGAGCTCAGCCGAGTTGTTGGATGCTTATTCAACAATAGTCAAATATAGATCGATGCAGCTTCCTTGACTAGAAATGTTTAGCACCTGTTACTCCATGATATCTCTATTGTTAAGAATTCACTTCCCTTTTTCCACGTCGCTCATGCCTAGCGTCAGGTCAATAGGTCAGCTGACTGGCTGGCCACCAGAAGATACAAGCAGAACTTCTAAATCTTATGCAGCTTACAATAGAGGCGACTATTCATACAAAGCCATTTCCAAGAGACAGAAATGATAGCCCGCTGTGGTCTGTGATAAGCGATTAATCCAATTAATGACCACAGCAGAGAACCCGAGAACTCTCCAACCAAACCAAACCAGACCTGGGACCCCCATATAGCTTCTCAACCTCTGGTTCAGAGGATGTTAGAAAGGAAAGCCGCCCCCTGCGAGCAAGCTATCCCTCCTTGCTGCCCCACCAAGGGACACCACAGGGAAGGGGTACCCAAGCGAATCTGAAGCATAGCCCAATCGAGGGCTAGAGGGTACCCAGGGCCTTCGGCTTTTCCACACGGGGGCTTGCAACCACTCCCTCACCTTTCGGGTTCTCAAAAGCAGCGAGCAACCCAGGGAACATGGGAAGAAGCAAAAAAAAAAAAAAATGCATCATTTCGAGCTCGCCATAGCCAACTCCCGAGTCCCGACATGAGCAATGTAGAGGCCCCAAATCTAAGCTGGCCTCCATACATCCGGTTCGCTACAGTCCAAACAGCCCAAGCATGTGGTAGACTCCGTTTGAAAACTTAGAATTGAGGAGAAAAGAATGAAATGGAAGAAAAAGTTAAAAATTTTGATGTTTCGGAGTTTTTTAGTGAAGGAAAAGGAAAAGAAAATGAGGGAATCGGAGGAAAAATTTTAGGCTCCAATTCTCTCATTTCTTTCCTCCCATAAGTGGGAGGATTTGGAGAGAAAGGAATTGAAACTTAATAAAAAAATTTATAATACCTATTTTACCCTTAAATTAAAGAAGTACCAAATTAAAAGGACAAATATATCCTAGGGCATCCTTTGTTTTAACCTTTCATATGTCATCTCCATCTCTATATACTCATCTGCTGCACCTTTACGGAGCTCCATCTCTACAGCTGCACTTTCAGCTGACCCGGTCACTCATGACGCGGTCCGACCCGACCCATAAGCATGCCTTTTTTATAATAAGGATATTTTAGTAAAAATGTTAAAAAGGTATGCTTTTTTTTTTTTATCTCTCCAAACTTCCAAATAAGATGAAGAAAAATACTTTATCTTTCCTTCTAAAACTTCCAAACAAGAGGAGATAAAAGTTTATTCTACACTTTTCTCTACTTCATCTCCACTAAGTTTCATTTCATTCGGACTGCAATGGGATATTCAATCTTCTTAACTCCATTCCTACAATAAAATCACCAAAATCAATTAAGACTTGGACACTTTGTGAAGTAAAGTGTTTTTCCGACTTTACCCTCGAGCACCAACGTCAGCATGAGGTTCGGAGACTCTCCAGATCGTATCTGATCTTCAAATTTTAGGGATAGCTTCATAAACACCCTGGTAAATTACGATCTAGGTGGACTGGTCCTTTTATGGTAAAGCATACATTTGAGAATGGAGCGGTAGAGATAGAAGATCCTAGAGATGGTCGGATGTTTAAGGTAAATGGCCAGAGACTCAAGCCGGTCCTTGAGAAAGAGGCTCCAGTAGAGGAAGATATTCTTCTCATGGACCCCGTCTACGAACAGTGATGCTATGCCCATGCAGGTACGTTTCTCTTTTTCCTTGTTTCTTTTTGTTTTTCTTTATTTTGTCTTTGTTTTAGTTTTTGTTTTTGCTTGTTTTGTTTTATTTCGTTTGGTTTCCTTAGTTTAATTTTCAGGTTTGCCAGCTTCCTGTTTTTACCATGGATTTGTGCTCCGCTAATCAGGTGACCTCTATCCTATTTTGTTTTCTATGCTTTTATTTCCATACATTGAGGACAATGTCATGTTTTAGTTGGGAGAGGGCAGCCCATGTGTATATGTTTTTGCATGAATTTGCTTTAAGAAAAAACAAATGATTACAGAGTATTTTTGCTGGAGTCAATTTTTCTATCTTAGTCACACTATTAAGACACCCTTTGAATTCTTTTTTTTTATGCACGCATCTAAGCCTTGTGGTTTGATGGATGTTCGATGCATACAATTAGAGAACTCTCAAACTTAAGTATTTACGCATTGGTGAGTATTAGAGAGAGAGAGAGTTCATCATGTTCAGAGACTTGTGGCATGCGTTCATTGATTTTTTTGAATTGGTTGCTCTATTGGGAATTTTTATTGCACAGTTTGTGGTATGTTGGTTGATTATACTTAGGAGATGATGAAAATCAATTTAGGATGAACGTTTGAGCCTTTCAAGCTAACCCATGTTTTATCCATTAGAAGCCATTTTGAGCCGAAAAAAAAGAACCCTTTCCTTTGTAAACCCATATGTCCTTACCCCCCCCCCCCCCCCCCCTCCACTTTCAAGTACATGCTAGGGATGATAAATAATTGGTCCGCAAATAATGAAGACAAGAAAGGGGATGTACTGTGGTGGTTTCTCATTGGTGCTGGCAGGTTTGCTGAAATGGACTCCATAATTGCAACCAAAGGTTGTGTTAAAAAAAAAAAAAAAAAGAAGAAGAAAAAGAAAAGAAAGAAACAAAGAAACAAATCAACTCCACCAGCAGCTTCAGCTTTCTATTACCACAGGCCTTGAAAATGTCTCAGGCTCTAATCTCCATTCTGAAAATGATTCTATTGGTTCCCAAACTGCTTGTCACAGGTTCAAAATGCTAGTATGAAGTTGTTGATGAAATAACCAAATGGTATGACTAGCGTGAAAAAAAAAGGAAAAAAAAAAGAGAAAAGAAAAAAAAAAGGTACAAGCGGTTTGAGGAAGTTGTGCTTGATGTTATATCTTGTGAAGACCTCTAGCATGTACTGGAAAGTTCTTTTGAATTCTCTTATCCATCCTTTTATTATTTTTATTTTACTTAACTTTAGCCTCATTACAACCTTTTATTATTGACCTTTTTGATCCTAAGTGGGTTTGTGGTAAGAATGGTTGAGTTCCCAATGGTTGGTGATCCTATCATAAGATCAATGCTTGTTTGTTGCTTGTTCATGAACACTTGCCTTCTCATATATTTGTGTGAACACCCTTTCTCAACTCCATAGAGAGACCCCTTACACCAGTCTACTATTGAATATTATACCTGTGAGATATGGAGTTGAAGCTTTTGTTTGAAATGTTCTCGACGTTGTATGTGTCAGGGTTGGTGGTAAGATGGTTACGGCTTAGAGTACACACACACACACGAATTCTGGGAGTTGCTCTTGATGGACTGATTTTGATAGTATTGTTGATCTCTTGCGAGTACTTTGTTTGTTATACTTGAATATTATTGCTTAGCTCATGCAAAAGCTGTCTACACTGGGTTGGATATAGTCCGTTCTTTTTCTTCGCTTAAATTGCTAGGGACTAGCAATAAGCTGGTTGGGAGGTGTGATAGGTGCATGAAAATGTACCTTTTAACACTACCACTTTAGGCTAAATTGTTAAGACTTAAGCATGATTTGGATATTTTTATGATATTTTTCTAATCTGAACTTTACTTCACAAAGTGTCCAAGTCTTAATTGATTTTGGTGATTTTATTGTAGGAATGGAGTTAAGAAGATTGAATATCCCATTGCAGTCCGAATGAAATGAAACTTGGTAGAGATGAAGTAGACATGTTGAGGTTTCATATGCATCAAGAATCAGGTCAATTGGAGCTCCAGAGAGAAAGTTATGAAGTTGCAAAGTTAGGTTTCCCTAAACCGCCAGCCTGGGCCCTGACAGATCAGACCTTTGTGTAGTATTTTGATGATTTCGAGAGCTACAGAAGTCCAATTGAGATGATTCAAATTTTGTTGGAAACTAGACTTCCAGAGCTTTCAAATGACTATAAGAACATAAAATTTGAAGATCAGATGCGATCTGGAGAGTCTCCCGAACTTCATGCTGACGTTGGTGCTCGAGGGTAAAGTCGGAAAAACACATGCAAACGTGTCTAAGTCGTGTTTCCTAGGGTTTTTAGCCCCAAAATCATATATATACTTGGGGAGCACGCCGTTCTAAACAGAAAAAAGGCTGCATTACAAAGAAATCATCAAGAGGAGCCAAAAATTTATGGAGAGCTAATTCTTTAGTGAAGCTAGGGATGAACTCGCTTGAATGATGGTAGTTTCATTTATATTTGATCTATGTAATAGATTCTCATGTTGATACAATTTTTGTTTATCATTTCTCATCAATAGATCTTTCTTGTGTTGGAATAATCTTGAACCTATTCTTTTCATAGATTCAGCCATGTCTTTTTCTATAGAATTGTTGAGGTGCTTGATTATATCTAGATTTGATTGTTTATCCAGTTAGTGTGATTTTTTGCTGAAATATTGCCATTGGGTATATTTTTGTCTTTGAATCTGAGTCTAAAAGGATAACAATCCTTGGTTTTAAAAGAGGAGAATGATTTTCTAGAATTACCACTAAATATTTTGATTGTAATGCTATATCCTCCAATTAGAGAATCTGGTGCTATGATCTCTAATTGAGTTATCCAATGGATCAAATATGAATGGAATTACCTGATTCAAGTGAGAAATTCCCGATGCTTTGCTGCCATTAATTCTGGTCACATCTTTTCACTGCTACAATCTAATTGTCAATTTACTTTTAAACATTCACATCACATTTTACTGCTTTGATATTTCTTTTTAGTTTTGTAGTTCCTTTTAGTGTTCCTACCTTCTCCCTGTGGAATCGACACCCCAATATATACTGCGATAGCCGCGTTATTCTTTGGGCGTAATCAAATTTCACTTTTTCCTCCTCATTAAAATTTTCCTTTCTTTTCTTTTCTCCCCAAAACTCCCAAAAGGAGGGTAAAAGAATATGCTCAACCATTTCCGAGACATGCCATACCACGTATAGCGGGAATGAAGTATACACTTCCAAAAAGCAGGGGTAGCAAGAAATCCCCAGCTAGATTTCCAACTAAAAGATGGCTAGATAAGGAGGTTGCAGGTGAGCCTTCCAACACCCATGCCGCCGTATGCGCGCAATCAGAAGATCGGCGTGAATCCTGCGCTGTGAAAACTACTACCGCCCACATCATTGTGCATACATTTAGCCACACGAGATGGCACCCAAACGCAATAGGGATAAAGATGAGAACTGCAGTGGTAGGCAATGGGCTCCCAGAAGAAAGCCCTGCATTCAAACTACTTTAGTATAGCAACCAAGAGTTCCCCAGCAATGTAAGGTGGCATCTACATCAACTTCACATTCCATATCTATCAAGATCCTATCCTTCATTGCTACCGTCCTTTCTTGGCAACAAATCACTAGCACTTGGAACATACAACAAATTATTCATTTAACCAAGCTTTTCCTCATTACAACAAGTTCAAATGGTACACTGCTAGAAAAATCTTGAAATTCTATATAAGCTTCTAACAATTTACTTAGCCTAGCTACCGGCTTGCCGCTGATCCTTTAGTTCATAACAAATTTCTAACGTAGGTAGCTCTTGGCTAAAACTATCTACCACAAAACCTAAATTGACACACAGAGCACGGAAGGAGACCTAATCATATTTTGTAAATTGTCCCGCAGTTTATGCCCATGGCGAATAAAGATCTGATCCTAAACAATAGGAAGAAGACTAAATGAACGTGACCACATTTTAAACCCCTGCTTCAAATCCTCAGACTTTAATATTTTACACACCAAAGAGGAAAATCACAAGGCTTAAAATAAGAAATTAAGCACACTCACCATCACAACCCTGGGAGGAAAAATGGAACAGTTCAAGGATTTATCGGCTGCACTCTCCTTTGACAAGTATTATCATGTTTTATTCCAGTTTTCTATCAAATCTTACCAGAATTTTTCTCACAAAGGAATCTTAGTAGAATTCAGAAAAGTAATACAAAGTGCAGCCAAATGGAACACCGGCAGATTTCCTCAACTTGCCCCAATGTTGTATACAACAAAATTTTAGGCTAATCGAATTAATTTAGCACAAGCAATCATTAATTAAAACCAAAACCTGTTCAACAAAAGCCTATTCAAAACGAGAACGCCAGCCAAAGCAGACTTTAGTAGCAGGAAATTCTCTTCAAGAAAAAGCAATAAAGTCATCTACAAAAACAAATATATAAAAAAAAAAACAGAATCCATATTGTCAGCATAGCTTATTTCAAACAATTTTTAGAACACCTAAAAAACAACCAAATACTAAATTTCAAATAATCTAAGCAAGATATAGAGGAAAAAGAGGAAGGGAGGAATCCAAATGACATTCTCACCCTCCATAGCCCACACAGCCTAATATATAATTACCAAAACACCTACCAAAACTGCCTCAGTCTTTTGAGGGTTACCACAATATAAAGTTTAGCAAATACTAGAAACTGCACCAGTAGGATGCCCCATCATCTTAGTTCTGGGAAATCAGTTCTCAGGTAGTCCTTCTTCAACTTTCTCTGCCCTGTAATTGAAAATTGTAGAAATATTCGGTAACTGAAAAGTGTTCCCACATGAAGAATAGCGATATGACAGCATTATGGAGCGACAAAGAGAAGTAAAATGAATAAAAAATGAAAATAATGAAATGAATATAGGCACCGATAAGCAGAAATACCGCTAGAATTATGCATAGGCAAACATATGATACGCTAATTTCATATATGAATGTTCTGGATATGATTCACTATGGTTAAGGGCTATTAACAAACTTCTTGCTAAGTGCCTTATTCAAAACTCCTGCTTTGCAATGTTGTTTAAAAGAGAGAGAGAACAAATGGCAATGCAACTCACAAAATTAGAGTCGATATAACTAGCACAAGAAAACTTAGAACAAAAAAATTAAATAATTTAAAGAAAAACTGCCATGGAGCTAAGGAGCTGAGCAGCAATCTGACTTGTAACAACAAATATCAACAAGAAGAAAAGTAAATAGGAGAGTCAGAGTGTTCGGAGAGGGCTTATTTTCATCCCATAGCTCAAAATTTCCTAGGGGCCTCATCAAGAAAAATATTAAAATAAAAAAATCATCAAAGGTAGTTTTCTTTTGTTTGGGTTGGGTTGGGGGTGGGGGGGGGTGGGGGAGGGGGCACTTCAAAATGCAATGCTATTCAAGTAGTAGACATGCTCGATGCAAAGAGTTTGACACCATAATAAGACAGAAACATCCATTTAATCTTTTACGGCAAGTTTGTCAACTGAACATGAATGCTCAGATAATTAGTGTTGATTCCTTGTGACGAGCCTGATGAAAACTAGAAGGCTGGTTAGCAAGCAAGTGGCTCTTTTCATTGGTAAATTTATGAAACTAGTTGACTGGGCACAAAAATAAATTTTATAGAACAAATAAAGTTCTAAACCATCAAGCTATGACACAATAAACAACAATTTGTCAACATAAATTTGAAACAAGAGATTCCTTAATGTATCATGTTTATTAAACCATTTTAAATTGTTAAACTAAACACATATTCATAAAAATGTATTTGAGGTAACATTTAATAAAAATCATCCTTGAACAAAACTGCAATGGTATGGCATCAACTGAGAAATATAGACGCAGCAAAGATAAATGCATTTAATGATTGGATGTTCCCAAGCCAACTTCTTCCATTAAACATCTTTAAACAACCCAGACATCTAATAAACCATTACATAGAATACTACAAAAAATCTAATAGAAAAATTTATCTAAAGAGCTTGTATTAATGTAGAAGTCGCATCAGGATAATAACACACTCATAGAAGATATACCAAATAAAAAAGGTCTCTATTGTGCCAGTACAGCATGTCAGTACAGCACTAGCATGGTCTATCATTCCATGCCATGCCATCCAACACTTAATCCATGATCATACTCATGACTTGGGCTACAGTCCGAATCTTGGGTTGAATCTGAACAACCTAGAAATAAAGGACCAGGAAGATGGTAACAAGGGAAAAGAAAATTATCTCGTTCATTTTCTGCAATAGCTTTTCATCCTTTTCATGACAAAAAATAGATTAAGGTGTAACAGGAACCATTGACTCAACCAAACTTCCCTTGTTTTATCATCAAAGAAACCAGAAAAAGGAGAAACAAAAATGAGAGAGAGAGAGAGAGAGATTCATGTCCCAGATCTTGTTTAAACCTTTTAGGCCATGACAACTTGACCAAAATAAGTCTGTTTGGGGGATCTAAGACATTCCAAAGATGCTGCTAACCTCAGTTACCAGACCTACACTACAGTAGAAGCATCCGCTGCATTAATCTTGTAACCCAAATCTTCTGGATGTTTCGCAGCTGCTGGATCAGCCCCAATGTTATTACAATCTAATGGCGCAAGAACAATGCCCACATTTTGCATGATTGGTCCACCTGTAAAGACTAGGTTGTTTCAAGTGCGGTCAAATTTGGTTGTTTCTTGATTGAGTTATACATAGACCTCTTCGGGCTGTAGTTATACATATACTTATTATTCATAAATGTTTTCTATCAGTAAGATATTAACTGAACAGAATATTCCTCAAGAAAAAGATCACCGGACAAAATGCCTTGAGAAAAACACAGTTGTGCACAATGCTTGGAATCAAAATATCCAACCCTTCAACAAAATCCATCACCACTCTTACAGCTTGTGAGGCCCATTTACCCCCAGCAATATTAAGAGCACTCATTGAAGCATCTCTTACAGAGCATTGCACCCCCGTCATCCCTATGATCAGTTTCAGATTAATTTAGCCTTATTTTGAGGCATAAATTGTAAAGATATAGGTTTCCATGTTGACAAACTATGAAAATTCCAACAAACCCAAGTGTGCAAGATTAGGTTCGATCAGTCAAGACAAGGATCAAAGTATCAAATTCTCATTATATCGTATCAAACATTGCATATCATGCTAGTATAAAATTAGCATGATAAGGGATCTATAAACTGTTTACCAATAATGTCTGCTTGTATTGCATTAAATATCCTGCAATATTAGCTAATAGCTAACAACTTTTTGTGCTCATCTTGATGATCCTTGTTTATTCACTGACCGTATCATCAATGCATGTAGATTACTTGTTTCAAGCATATCTCGGTACCTCTAAGAAATTATGTGATATCATATAGTTTTTACATCGAAATTTGAGCTGCTCAATGCTTGTTTGATCTAATAATGTTGATTTATATTACTTCACGCATTAGACTTCTTGCACCAGCGTTACTGCATACATTTGAAGGCATGTCTGCCAACAATGAAAACATGTTTTTAGTACAACTTAGAATGCTAGACTCAAGTTACCTGGGCAAAAATCATAGTATAACAGGCAGAATAGGTTTTGTTTTCCATTAGAAAATTATCTGAGATTGCCACATTTTCCTAGCAAATCATGACATGTTATCTTCATTGTTTTCAGCGACATTTTCAATGCCCATGCATGGCAAGTACCAATACAGCACCATACACTACACATTCAGTGCTAACGCCCAACAACTGTACAAAAAATCTACATTCAACCCAAATAAAAACAAAGCCAAAGCCCTCGAGCCACAATCATAGACAGTGTGTGCATCTTTGAGCAACCATTTTCATTACAGGAACATGGATATTGAACATTTCATGCCAATAAAAGATGGCTTTCTCTTTTCAACATCAGGGCTGAGGTTACATTTAGTAAACCATGGTTATAAGATAATCCCAGTCAAAAGCATGTGGTACATATGATCGTTCAGCATCTTAGACTTCTAGAATGAAGTGTAATAGGTCCACAAGTCAAGAAGAGTTAGCTTAGCTAACTTCAATGGAAGAATATTCAATATCTACATCACAGTTTCTATAGCATAACCCTCAATAATTGAAGGGAGCTTACCACGACTTATCGTGGATCTATCCATGTCCATTAAGGACCTGCTCCTTGAAGCAACCTTGTTTTGCTATGGGCATCCTGATGCATTCCTTTAAAGAATAATTCCATTGTATCTTAAATAGTTTAAGAACTCACTTGAGAGAATCTCATGGTTTATGTGTTTCCTGAACTCTATTTGATATCAACTCTGAATTCTATGAATTCCTCAAAAGAATCAAATTTGTGATGCATGACATGGATGTATTCAAAAATAGAATAATCATTAATACAGGTGATGAAGTATCAATATCCTCCTCTAGCTACCATGACAAGTGGGTTACACATAGCTGTGTAAGCTATCTACGCAATTTCCTTTGCACTCTCACTCTTACATGAATAGGATTCCTTGTGCACTGTGCCCCAAAGTGGTCCAAATTATAATAATAATTACTACCACTTAAGTGACAGTGGAAATCTGACTTATATCTCTAACATCTTTTTATCTTTTTGCTAGTGGCACAGCACAAGCAAAAAGTTGTGCATCTAATACTTTTTGGTCCACCAAATAAACACTTCATCAACCATAAAACTTATTATTGACTTCAAAGCCACCTGATAAATCTTAAAGCCAAACAAATATCCATGCAGAAAAAATTAATTAACAAGACAGAAACGAAAAAGACCTACAGAGAATATAATCATATGCCCCATAACACCCCCATCATCATTAATGTTACTGCCGCTCTCCTCAAAAACAAGCTAACTCTACTTGCAATCCAACTCTCATATTAGAGTACCCTATCCACCAAAGACTTTCCTCTCATTGCTAGCACCACTTCAACTCTCCTTTCCCCTTAACACCCAACATGGATACCTCCCAAGTATAATTATCAGACATCACTCTCATTCCACATAAAAATCTAGCAAGAGATACCACCAACAAAACATGCAAGTTGATCGTAAAAAAAGCTATTTAAATGCAGTCAATCATTATATCTAACAGAAATGGCAGACATAGAATATCAATTGGAGAAAATTAGAATTACAGCAATCATGGCAAATTTTAAACATGCTGCAACCATGCTGGGATTTTTGTTTAAATGCACGATGGTTTTATCAACTAGTAAATTTTAGCAATGTAAGAACATATGTGGCTTTTTGTAAATTGGCTCATCAAGTGCAGATTTATTAGTGAATATACAAGCTATAGAACAAGTGGAGACATCAAGTTAGTAGTGCCAGCAGAGCTTTATGAATAGCCAAGTGATGAAAACGGTCATTGACCAATTGGTTAAACCAATAGCTGCCTGGACTTTGGATGTGTACACAATGGATTCTTCACCAAAACAACCATAATCAAACCAACAAACAATCCAAACCTTTTCCTAATGGTTTGGCATCAGATTGTGAATCCTCATTCTGTGATTAATCCTACTAATCACTAGCCTCGGCAATGGTGCAAACATTTCCATATTATTTCCTATAAGTTTCTTCGATAAAAGCTTGCACCTTACATCTTACCCTCTTCTTTACAGACCCTTTGAAACAAATCTGGCATCTCTACTTGCTAGACACTGCACCACTGTAAGCATAACATCTCAAATATGGATCCAAGAAGAAGAAGGGGAGGAGGAGGAGGAGGAAATGGAAGCAAAAGAAGTCGACATGGAGTTAAATCCACAATCCATGGGCAATTATTCAAGCATTAAAGTGAAAAAGAGAGAAAAAATTGGATAAAATAGAATAAGATACTATTTCGGTAATGCTACATATTAGGGATGGCAGCAGCAGCAGCAGCAAAAACAAGAAATTGTTTCCGTATTTTTTCAAAAAAGTCCACATGGATCAAATCCACAATCTAGAGGCAATTCTTCAAGACTCAAAATTAAAAGAGAGAATAAAAAAAGAATAAGATATTATTTCACTAATGCTCCATCTTCGGGATGGCAAGAAGAAAAGGAAAAGAAGACGACTCACTCGCTTGAGCACATCTAGCCCATGGTAATTTACTCAACAAGTTCATTTGGTACATCAAATACATAAAAGGATCTTCACACTGAGGCACCCAAAATCATAGATAATCTGGCCAAAATGGATAGTTTTGATCACAAGCTACAATCCTTGAAAGCTACAATTATTATCATTATAAAATCTGGATACAGGAAAAAAATCAAAATTTTCATCTATCCCCATTCTATACCACTATGAACTTAATTTTGAACGCTAGCCAGACGAGGATATCATCCATGCATTGCATTAATTTCTATGACTTTTGACCTTATTCATTTGCTCATGACAAGTTGATCTTCAATAAATGACAAAGTCCAAAAATGAAACAAACCTAAATACAATGTATCCTTTTAAAAAATCCAGAGAAAACTTAAACTTGATGGAAGAGCCATGTGTTTACCCTATTAAACAAATGCCTAGATACATACATATATGCATATATCTCATATATACCATACAAATACAGATTTACGTAGATATCACATAGATCTGGACTATATTAAACCTGTTTATATATGGATGCAATGTATGCATACATGCGCATGTATGTATATATGTGTATGTGCGTGTGTTATTGCAAGTGTATGTCTCCAAGATATTCATTAATATAAGCTTATTACAAGGACCCGCTGTTCAAATAGAACCCAGACTTAGAAATTAGAATAGATTTCAAGCTCCCAACCAGCTATTTGTCTACACTAGTTTAATGGCAGTGTTAAAGGTGATAACCATCATGATGATGCTCTGATAATTGACCCCAATGCAAGATATAGATACGAAAACGTTGTACAGTTATTGTCAGTCACTTAGTTGACAGAAACCCATTTTCCTCTGGAAACACCTTGTGGAAATAATACAGACATGGAGGTAAAGATGTTGACAATCTAAGGTGATGAATATGTACACTGGCACTTAATAATAAGAACACAGAAGGTCCAGAGATATGGATACTAATATAACTGGGTTAATAGAATACAAAGCATGAAAAACCACTTTGAAGGGAGGAAAGTTCTCGCAGAAAGGAATAACAGCAATAGCACCTAAACTTAGAAGGACGTCAAGTTCAGTCCCCTGGATTTAGCTACTTGCTCCAATCCCATAATTATATACAAAATCAAATAATAATGGGGAAAAAATCTCCTCTAGCATATCAATAGTTCGAACAAGGATTAGCAATAGCAGGTCAATTCAATAAAAACATTGCAAATATAGGGGAACATTCTATTAGATAAGCATAACTCATATTGCTGGAAAAAATTGATGGGGAAAGCTAAAATAAAAGACCAAACCTTGGAGGAGTAGCAGCATCAGTTGTGTCCGCTTTCCTCCAAAACCTTTCTGTGCGATCCTCCAACAAGCTTCCAGTTTCGTTCCCTATCTCAAAGCTCCTCTTCCCAGATGATGACCTTTCAGGTGGTGCTTCCCGGATCTTCATAGCCTCCAGCTTCTCATCAATCTTCTTCCAATCCTGCCCCTTCTCTGCCAGCACCTCCTCCCGTGGTCGGGCCTCTCCAAAGGGATTCGATCCCTTGCTCTTGTCCATAGACCTAGCCTCCAGCTTCTCATCAGTCTTCTTCCAATCCTGCCCCTTCTCTGCCAGCACCTTCTCCCGTGGTCGGGCCTCTCCAAAAGGATTCGATCCCTTGCTCTTCTCCATAGACCCCATTGGTTGCTCTCGACGACTTAATTCCCCGTTGCTCCCGTTGGCCAGCGGCAACGTCCGGGGCTGCAACAGGAGCCTCGGCCTCCCGCTACTGGTCCCATCCTCCCTCCTCTTCCCCCATGTATCCGAATCCGGCCCACCGTTCGATCCCTCCCTATTGAACATCTCAAATCCACCCCTCCTCTCTCTAGGACCATCAAAAGCGCCGACGTTCATCCTCCGTGCATCGGAAGGCGGTGCCGCGCTCTTGTTGGAGATCCAGCTATCCGATTCATCGGCCCGGGACTGGGAATCGAAGAAACCCCCTCCCCTCTCCCTCCTCTCCGGCACCACCGATTTCTTCCCGGCGCCCCAATCATCTATCTCGTCGGCACGAGAGGGACCCAGATCCATATTAGATCCAGCACCAGGCCCCCCATAGCCGCCCCTCCTCGGCTCGTCCGAAACCCTAGAGGATCCCCAGCGGGAAGAGGATTCCTCGCCGGAGATCCGCCCGCGGCCGCCCGAGCCGCCACCGTAGGAAGAGTAGCCGAAGCCGCGTGAGGAGCGCTCGAGCTCCTCGGCGGTGCGCTCGCGAGGGCCGGTGGGAAGGACGAGGTGCTCGTCGGGGGTGAGCCCCTTGGAGGAGGAGGACGACTGGAAGCGGCCGGCGCCGTGGGTGACTGCGTTGCCGGTGGTGAACTCGGCGAGGGAAAGGCGCTGAGACTTCTGGGACTTCTTCTTCTTGGAGGTCTTGGAGGCGGCAGCGGAGGCGGCGAGAGAGGGAAAGTCGGCGGAGGGCTCCTGCTGGGGGTGGGAGGTGGAATCGGAGAAGTCGTAGCCCTCGTCTTTTTTCTGGAGTTCAGCCTCGTTCTCCTCCGCGTCCAAGGCCCAAGCGCCAGGTTTCGCCCATGCCGAAGCCGCTGCCATCGCCGCTCTCTCTTTCGCACGCTATCGCTCGCTGTCGCTCGCTCGGTGGGCGGCGATAGGGGTTGCGGTCGGTATAAATGTGTGGGGTTATCGCGAAAGGGCCACGGAGAATCCTAAAAGAAGTGGGCTGGAAACCGCGTGGTATACTGTTCCCTCGGGGACCAGATTCGATTTTTTACCAAAACCGTGGTCTCCTACCGTCAGCGACTTCGGATTACAATTTAGCGTATCTAGATATAATGCGTCTACCATAAGCAAGGTGGATATCGGACCGTTGGTTCCAGACAGGGCGAGTCCTTCCCCGATAAGAACTCTAATTATTCCCATCTAGCTAGGTTTCGTTGGCCCCCGAACAAGACCAAATTAACTCCAGGTTTGTAGCGGCTGGCAGTTGATAAATGATAAATCTTTAATACCTTCATCATTGGTGCGCAGCTGCGGACAGCATGGAAGGATTTTTTCTTTATGAGGCACGCTCTGGGTGCAGAGCACATTCACGTGGAGGACGACTCGGTTTCGGTGATAGAGGGAATCTACAGGCAACTTTCAGAATCAGATGGGCAGTCCATGCTCCTTGATATACGGCGGATAGCAGTGGACTGCGGCTTCTTCAACGCATGTATACCGGAAGGCTAACTCAGCTACAGATTGAGTGGCCTCCTATGCGGCGCATCACTCCGGAGAATTCGTTTAGGTGAACCAGGTGAATGTTCCTTTCTCGCTTAATCTGCTTCTATCTTCTAATTTTTTTTAATTGTACTCATATACGTTCAGTGTGAGGAGCCGATGTATCAAAAAAGAAAAGTGCTCGAGCCCACCAGTCGGACCTTTGCTCTGTTGGAGGAAGCCTAAGTTTGATTATTGCTGATATATTTTAGAAATTTCAGATTGTTGAAACGGCGGAGCTTTGTTGGAGCTATTCCTTTTGGATCTATTGCCTGGAGTCGCATAGCATTTTTATCCATGCTGCATTATTATTTAGTATTTTAAGGCTTGATTACTACTACAACGATGTTTCTATTCGAAATATACCCTAAGGCAAGTGAGAAGGAGAGGAACAAGGAGTTATCTAAAAATCATATACACCATTTCAATTGGGCTTCGCAGATGTTCATGCCCATAAGTAAGATTCATGTATTGATAAAGACTCGAAAGAGATGGACTTTCCTCAGCCTCGGCGAAACTGAAGGTAGAGCACGACATGCTTTACCAAACAACAGATCCAATTCCATGTTTTGAGAGTTCTAGTCATTAATTAAAATTTTCATGAGAAAGAGAGAGATGAGAAAACAAAGAAGAAAAGAAACTACGGCTTTTCACTTGTCTACAAGATTAGACATCAACTAATTGATCTTCTTAATTATAAAGACTAAAAAGCCTCATTCAAGTTCGAATATTGTCTGAAAGTCGTAATGCAGGCCAAACTTGAAATTTATACAGGGTTAACAATTTAGGCATGAGCCCAACTAATCAGCCTAAAATAAACCTTGGGTCCATTCCTACCCTTGGAAACGAAATGTTTAGCAAAATATACTAACAAGTATAGAAAATTATGAATTTACCTCTTTTTCTTGTTCAATTTTCATGTGGTCGGTCGATTGCTTAATTCACGAGGTAATATTTAACAACAGGAAATTGGCCTAGTCGGTGATAAAATTAAAGCAAAAAAAAAAAAGACAAAAAAAAGGAGACAATTGGTAGCTACTATTCATTGAAATCTTTCATCCAATTTTTTTTTTCACATTTAATCATTGCATGCACATGAAGGAGATTGGCACAAGAACAATTTAGTTGCAAGGAACACCATATATACATGCATTCACACGAAATGTTAAATCAATTAACCACCACCACCTTGAGACACTTTGATAGACTCGTTTGTTCTAGTATTAGTTATTTTCATCTTTAATGATCTCATATATATCACACTCCTTGTCCAAAGGTACTTCAAAATAACTCTACATATAGAGGGGGAAAAAATCAAGATACGTGACAAGGGAGTACATTGGATTTGCCACCAATATTGCATATGAAGCAAATCCCATTTTTATCCATATGCAGCAAAATGCTTGACTTCTAAAGCATGAACCCATTTATGAATAGAAGTATTGACTTCATCATAGTTACATGACAGATCTGTTGCATGCGTGGAAATAGCACATGAAATATTTACATTGAGAGTAAAGTCAAAATCAATCATGTTGCATTACCTCTTAGTACATTAAAGGTACCCCATAGTTTAAGGTTTTTCTTTTAGGTTCTGTAAAATAAAAAGTTCTTGGTACGTAGATTTAGGTAGTTATAAAAAATATTCGTGAGTTATAAAGAATATAGTAAGAAACAAGATAGCTTTTCCAAATTAAATTGAAAAATTTCACCTCATGCTTCTTGCAGTTGCTATATATAAATGATTTCATTATGCTGTTTGTTAGATGTATGCATGATTAAAACTAGCATTTTAAAATTGGAATTTGTAAGTAGTAAAAGCTTCTTGAAGGTATAAACTTATTTACTTTATGTAAACTAGAAGAGAGGGGAGAGGACATCAAGGGAGCGAGCTTTTTTAGTCGGTATAGTCATTTCGATATCCATTAATTTTAAAGGTTCGGGGTATTGAGCTAGACGGATGACAACTTAATGTAGATCACCTTGGTTATTGCAAATAGTGCTATATAGGATTCAGGAACAAGATCATATCTAGAAGGCAAATCACGTACCAAATATTTAAAAGTCATAAGTTGGTCATATGATATCTGATTGAAATATTTTTTTTAAAAAAAAAAAGTGGCTAACTTTTTAAGATCTATGACATGTGTGTTGCTTTGTAAGGGGAGACGTGTCATTAAGAATTAGGTCTAAATCCATAATTTAGACCTCAAAGTAGATCGATCAAATCAAAAATTTTCTTTTAAGAAAGATTTTAACTGGGCATATCTTTCAAGAAGAAAAAGTTGATACAGGAGTTGAGTAGATATTTTAGTTTTTTCATATTTATTTCTACTAGTCATATCTATTTTAAAAAAGTAAATCTTATTAAAATTAGAGGAGAAATCTAATCTAAATTATGAAAGAGTAGATCTCACTTTTATAAATATAATTGTGTTTTAGTTTATGATCATCAATGAAAAAAAATAAAACTTAAAACTCTACTCTCATCAATTTTTTCATTTTTTTAATTTCCTTTTAAGAGATTCAAATTGATGGTTAAAGAAAATCTTCTTTATTTCTAATTGGATCATCATTTCAACTCTTCGGTCTCGTATCCAAACATGGTTGCCTAAGGAATAGAGAAGAAGGACCATCTTTTCAAAAAAAGAAAAAGCAAAAAATTCAAAGAGAATAAATTTCAATATCATTATAATCGATGATACAACCAATCCTACAAAATATGACGTTAATTTCAAAAAATTAGGAAAATAACCTGAGATAGAAAAAGCTCTTACAAAATTACATCTACAACTTAACTATATATTTTCCAGTTCTATCATGGTCAAAATTGGACTCTCTAAATCTATTGAAATAAAATCTACCCTAAAATACTGAAAGGCAAGTTTAATAAACTTGTTTTTTTGTATTTATGAAGTTCGCACATGTTGGTCCCGATGACCTGAACCATCTTGTAACTTGATTCGATCCATCTTCTGTAAATAATCAAGAGTCACTTGCTTTGCATCAATCTCTATACAACCATTTCCACATGCGAGCGCAGATAGTTTCATTACCAGCTATTCATGGCTTGCTATGGCCATATAAAGGCTCTTGAATTTATCAAAAAGTTATACAAAAATAAAAATTCTGTCATCATGCTGGTGCATAATATTAATACAACAGATGGATGCGTGACTCTCTCTCCTACCTAAGTTGGTGGTGGGAGAATAGGTTCCGGTTCTCTCAACTCTTTGCCGTAGGAGTTTCTTTCCAAAGGTGTATAAGGGGCAAATCATGGGTGTGGTCCCATATTCTCTCCCCCTTTTAAAACATATGAAAACGACAAAAAAAACAACCATTGTATGTCCTTTAAAAAAAAGAATAGTCTGCCGAAAAGAAAGAGTAGTTTGCCCTGATTATCCTGCATGTGGCTGTCGTGAAAGAATTCCAGAGCAATGTTTTGTCGCGGAGGCCACAAAAATCAAACCAAATGCTTCTAAGTGAGATTTATCATTAAAATATATGTATTATTAAAAAAAATTAAAACAACCTTTTGGCTCATTTTCTAGCCAAGTACGATTGCACCTTTATATATATATATATATATATATATATATATATATATATATATATATATTAAGTATGGAGCGTAAGCGTAGAGATAGTAACTTACTCCGTCTCATCGGATACTTGAGCCGACCCGACCCGACCTAAATGAGTTGGATTTTATCTGACCCGCAATAGATTCGAGGTAGGTATGGTTAAAGGTAAAATTTGCTTCAAACCTGATTCAAGTATATATATGTGTGTATATGTATGTATGTATATATATATATATATATATATATATATATATGTCGCTTCACAAATTCTCTCTTCGAGATTAAAGAAAATACTTTTTGTAACTTTATTAGAAAAGATTTATCCAATTTTCTCTATTTAATAATTGTCCATTCCTACTCTGAGACTCTATTCGTTTTGTTCTACTCTAAAGCAAGTACAGATAATAGTCTACCCAATTTGTTGGCATCCCTACACACGCTCGAGGTTGCTAACAATAGTGATATGACAGTAAGGCATATCATAGTCTCGAGCATCTATCAAATTTCACGAACAAAAATCATATAGGGCGGGTAACAAATAAAAAAGTATAGAACAGGCTTCTTATTTTGTTACATTTCTTTTAATGCCCATCTAAAAAAACCCAAAAGTCATACTCCTAATAATGAAGTTGTTAGTCCTATAATTTTAAAAAAAAACTCAAAAAAAGTACGAAATGCATGCCATCTTCTTTCTTTCTCATTTCGAAAGCATATTTTTATCGGTATGTACTATATGACTAAGTAATACAAACCAAACAAATTAGTCATCTAGCAAGCTAATACATATATCTAGGTAAATTCATACATAGTTCATAGATATGGTGCTTAGTAATATATAGTATAAAGTCAGATAATACATACTTAGCAAATTTGTCATCTAACCACTTAATATACAACTCTAAGAAATTAATATACAGTTGTCAGAATATCATGTTTATTGCTACACATTAAATGGTCGGTGATGCACACTCGTTGACTTTTTGATACATACTACAATCTTATTTGATACACACCTTCAGGTAAATCGATAAACAGTTTCTAGAACATGCTTTTTACTAGTACACACTATATAGCAGGATAACACATATTAAGTAAATTAGTCATCTAGCAAGCCTATTACATCTCTAAATAAATTGATATATATTTTTTAGAATATGACATTTATCTATACTAGTACATGGTTTTTCTAGCTTTGTCAAAGATAAAAAATTATCTACATATCGTTCCTTAGATTTCATAAACTTTTGAGTGCAAAGATTCTAAAAAAGAAATAGATTTGGAGGTGAAGAAAGAGACTCGAGAGGAGAAGGAATATCTTATGAATAGGATAAATGGCTTGATGAGAAAAAACATAGATGAAGAGGCTTGACAAGAATTATGGGTGATCTCTCTTAGCGCATGTAAATTTTTTTTATTATTCTTGAATATGGGATTGATGGATCTGTGAGTAAAAGGAGTCCCATCTTATTTAACTTTTTAGGTTTTCTTTTTAGGATCAATATTAACAAAAAAATAGTAAAATAGGAGTTCCGCTCCTTATCATGTTTTGTAGTACCCGCTTTACGTGATTCTTGTTAAAATTTCAGCAGTCGACGGTACCCGAACCCGAGAATTTTCTTTTCCAGTGGAACTAAAACTAATCTCACGTACTACATACCTAATACCCATTCGCCGAAGACCACTCACAAGTCAACCACAAGGGAAAAAATGCCAATTACCTTACATGTAAAATCCGATTTTACTATTTTCTTTCACCACCACAGAATAGATATCTTGAAGATAAATGCAGCTCTAGAACCAGAGCATACATGGATTCAACCAAAAACCAAGAAAAAGCATGATAGACATAAGATCAGAATAAACCCCTCCAACCATGTGATCGGAAAGAGGATTCAGACACACCATTCCGTTATCAGATATAGAATTAACGAAGAAAGAGAGGTACAGGCACTGCCACCGACGAACGTTTGTTCTAAAAGAGCTCGCCGCAGTCGGCGATGGTGACGGTCTTGGATGTCCTGCCTCCCCGGGAGCCCACCTTCTCGATGGCTGTGACGACGTCCATCCCCTCGACGACTTGGCCGAAGACGACGTGCCTGCCGTCGAGCCAGGGTGCCCCGGCGGTGCAGATGAAGAACTGGGAGCCATTGGTGTTGGGTCCCGCGTTGGCCATCGACACAAACCCGGGCCCCTTGTGCCTGTTCACGAAGTTCTCGTCGGCGAACTTGGCACCGTAGATGGACTCCCCGCCGGTCCCGTTCCCGGCGGTGAAGTCGCCTCCCTGGCACATGAACCCCGGGATCACCCGGTGGAAGGTCGATCCCTTGTAGTGGAGCAGCTTCCGCGACAGCCCGAGCCCCTTCTCCCCCGTGCACAGCGCCCGGAAGTTCTCCGCCGTCTTCGGCGTCACGTCGGCGAACAGCTCCATCACGATCCGCCCCGCCGGGGCCCCACCGATCGTTATGTCGAAGTACACCCTCGGGTTAGAAGTCATCGCTCGATGGCTTTGCGCTCTCTCCGTCCCTCTCCTGTTCCTGGGGCTCGTCGAGTGATCTCGGCCCGGGACTTCGGTATATAACGGCCTTAATGAGGAGGAGATGCCAGGGAAATTGTCGGATCTGGGACGTCACTTTGCGAAACGTGTCACGATCTGGGTACGAATAAGGTTGGAAAAGAAGGACCCCGAAACCAGGTGTAGTGCGGTCCAGTTTCTGCCCGAGATTCTACGGCCACTTGCCATTTATTTATTCGCGGGGACGGCACGACGCGAAGCACGTGCATGCTGCCAATCACGACCCCTAATCTATAAAATGGTGCATTGAGATACGCATTTGATGAACGGAATTCATAAGAATTAGCAATCATTAATAATTGTGCACACGGTCCAGACAATAATATAAATAAAAATTTTTAGATGAAAAAATTATTAGTTGAATCAAATCTACTAACTAAACGGTAAACCAGCCCATGGTCTACTACTGAGCTAAGGGCTCTTATCTATCTAATAATTTCTCCTTCGGATGGTATCCAATTAGGTTGCCATCTAAACCCTCGTGGATGCTTTCATGATTAATCTATCATAAGCTACAGTATTTGAGTACAGATGCTAACCGGTAGCTTGCATGACACAATGAGTTCAGACCATCCTGGCCTGCACTTAGTAGTTTGATTAGTACTTTATTCTGGTGTCACTCATATATAGGATGATCACTTGGCATGCTCTCTCTAGCAATCACGAAATTAGTTGGCCATTTTTTGGCCTCGGTAGAATTCATGGGCCTAAAAACTATCAAAATTCTCCGAAATTTGAAACTGTTGCAGATGAGCACTATTAAGGCTGCTACTACCAGGTTGGATTGGAAAAAAAATAGCAGAAGGAGAGAGTAGAAAATGAGCAAAGCATTGAAAAAAGTTATTTAATTCAACTTGTTAGAGCTAAGCAGGAATTAAAGTTAAAAAGAGAACAGAATCAAATGTTCCATCTCCACTACAGCAAAGATTAGTTCTCATCGATTAAAATAATCAAGGCTACGCAAGAAAATTTAAAAAAATTAACACTTTCGAGGGATTTTAATGTAGGGTTTCCTTTTTTTTTTAATAATACATGATCGACCAATCTCCACTTGCAATTCTCTGCAAGGATATGTCCGCCGATGCTGACTTCGTGCAATTGAAAGAGCTTTAATTGTTCCCAGGTTCGCAATCATTCACACTCCTTCCACTTCACATCGACAGCATTTACGCAAACAATTTTCTTACTCTACTGATATACGAATTTTGACAAAGTTATCATGAAACATGGCTCATTTTGCATATATTGCATTGTGTTATATACGGCTTGCTTTATTTGTTGCAAAAGGCAAACATGAGTGATCAGAACTTTCTATTATTTTTTATGTATAGTTTCCTAAACATTACACTTCTAGAAGATAAACTATAATAAAATCTAAATTTTCATATTTCTAATATTGTTTCCATGAATAGTAATAAGGAATAAACATGAGGTAATGCTAGCTAAGATAAAGTTTTCCAAAATCACCAACAAAAATTAGTTATGTCTAATTTTTCCTTCTCTTAGCTTTAATCAGAAGATTCACAAGAAGTAAGAAGATTACACGAGAAGCATCAATGGCATTAACATCTAGAGTAATAGAAAGAGTCCATTAGTGGGAACTAGTGTTGCTTCACAACACCATTCTACTCCCCACTCGCAGCATCAGTTCCCTGTGGTAGTCGCGGATTGGTGAGGTGCAAAGGAAATTTTTCTAGTTGGAATTGATGCCAATCTGTTGCAGGGCTTAGGCTTAAAGTTTAGCGCATAGACCTGCCTTGGAGAAAGTAAAGCCTCTTTATACCTTCCGCTACTACCCTATCATCCATCAACGGGCGACTTAGAATTTATAAGAGCAGGAGATACGCGCTCATAGGATCACATTCAATCCATGGGCCATCAAGAATCAAAATATTCTCTCTTGTAGCATTTGTCCATTCAAGAGGAAGTATTGTACCAGAGGAGGCTTGCCATGCAAAGTCCATGCTTGCCAACCTCCCTTCCCCAAAGTCTCCCACTAAGAACTTAAGATTTTATATTACTATGTTCTCTTTTGTGTTCATATAGCTTTATCATCATCTTCTTCCTCTTCTTTTTCTTTTCTTTTTTTTAATTTTATAGGACAACGAATCACACAAGTCTAAAATAAGTATATCCAAAAAAGTTTGGAAAACAAAATATCTCAAAAAAAAGATGGCAAGGCTGTATTACTAGTCCACAATGCTTCGCATAAGTGCTCGACAGCAAAAGATGTAACTCAATCTCTGTTGATCTCGGACATGACTCATCAGAAAAATAGTACAATCCTTTACATACCACCATATTCTGAAGTAGAAAGTATCGGTTTACCTTCGGATCCATGGCGGGCTGCAGCCACTGTCGGCTCGCTGGGGCGACGGCAGCCGTAGGCGGTGGCGGCCATGGCTGCCTCCTCCATTTTTCAAGAACCGGGCAACAAGATTCAGAAACAAACATGGGGTGAGAATTTTAGTCCCACATCATCCAAACAAAAAACCTTATGTATGCTTAAAAAACATAGTCTATTTTTTTTATACCAAATAATATGAGTGAGGGGGCTGCTATGATATCACAATGTTGGGTAAATTATGCACAACAGAACTAATAATTAAATAAAAAAACTAATAATTAAAAAAAAAAAAATACCGACCTCCGCCCATTACTCTTTAAGCAAGAAGATGTCACACCAAAGAGAAGAGAAAGACTCCATGAGAGAGAGAGGAGATTGATCAACTGGGTCACATCAGTCTCGTAAAATTAAGGAGACATGTTAGTCCACAATATTTGCAGGAGTGCTCGTCAACAAAAGATGTAATTCAATCCCTAGCTCTATTGATCTCAGACATAACTCATCAAAAAAAACGGTACAATCCTTTATATACCACCATATCCTGGAGCAGCAAATGCCGGTTTACCTCCGGCTCCATTCAATCGTAGTAGCCAAGTCACGTTCTAGATGGATCAAATCCATCAGCAGACAAGGAGAACAAATGTAAAATAGTCTTTTATTTAGTCTCTTAAAAAAAAGAAAAAAAACTTTTATTTATTTATCATCTGGAGAAGAAACAAATTTGAGTTGTACCCAAATTTTCAAACCCAAACAACAGACAAACGGAAGTTTAGCGCGCAGACCTCTTTTGGAGAAAGTGAAGCGTCTTTATACCTTCCGCCACCACCCTATCATCCATCGACGGGCAACTTAGAATTTATAAGAGCAGGAGATACACGCTCATAGGATCACATTCAATCCATGGGCCATCAAGAGTCAAAATATTCTCTCTTGTAGCATTTGTCCGTTCAAGAGGAAGTATTGTATCAGAGGAGGCTTGCCATGCAAAGTCCATGTTTACCAACCTCCCTTCCCCAAAGTCTCCCGCCAAGAGTGTCGTTTCTCCAAGGTTTTATATTACCATGTTCTCTTTTGTGTTCTTCATCTTTTTTTTCTTGTTGATTTATAGGATAACGAATCACACAATTCTAATATGGGTATATCCAAATTTTTTTTTGGAAAACAAATTATCTCAGAAAAAATATGGCAAGGTCGCACCACTAGTGCATAATACTTTGTTCGAGTGCTCGATAACAAAAGATGTAACTATATTTCTAATTCTATCGATTTCATACTAGACATGAATCAGCCGAAAGATAGTACAATTCTTTCATACTGCCAGATGTCCTGGAGCAGAAAGTGTCTATTTATAGCTACGGTCCGTCTTCGAATCATCTAATCGTAGTAGCCGAGTCACTTTCAAGATAGATGAGATTCTTCTGCAAGCAAGGAGAACAAATGTAAGAAGAAAACCTTCTATTTAAAAATCATTCGGAGAACAAACAAATTTGAGTTGTACCCAAAGTTTCAAACCAGGGCAACAGACAAAAGGAAGCATCTAAAAACCCGCGTTATCCCGCTTTTAGAATTCATCAAGCGATGCCCGCGTTACAATGTTCCACTTCAACTATGTAGTTTAGCATGTAACCACAAAACATCTAATCGGATTGAAAAATCTTGAAACTAAAGGTCATCTAGCTGCTTGTCTCGTTACAAATTTTGCCTCCAAACAAAATTACTCCCAAGGAGCACCTTATTCTTGTCGTCCGAGCGCGACTTCGACCTTCCCTACCGCCATCGTCATCGACAGCGAGCACCAACCTAATGAAGCCGGCAATGCATTCTTTCCCCATCCTCGCCTTCTTCCCTTCAATCCCTCAACTGCCGTCCTCTCCTTCCTTCGCTTCGATCTTTTGCTCTCGAAATCTCCGCAAAACCAAAACCCACCAATGCTCTCCGTCTCGCCCCTGCCATTCTTTACGGCCTAACGGCGGATTCGGGAATGGCTCGAAGCCAACGGATGCCGCTGGAGGGGAAGGAGCTGGCCCACTTCCTCACCTCCACCGTCGGCAGCTTCGTCCAGGACCGCCTCATCGACCGCGACCGCCGGGCTCACCACAAGGAGCAGTGCGCCGAGCGCCTCGCCGCGGAAGGCTGCGCCTCCCCCTCCTCCGCCGCCGCCGCCGCCGCCGAGGTCCGTTACTCCGACCAGGCCGTCCTCGCGAACCTCGACTGGGGCATCGACGCCCTCGAGGAGGCCATCACCACCTCCAACCCGGAGGCCAAGCTCGCTCGCCTCGGCCATGCCGAGCGGATGCTCCAGGTTTGCGCCCTCCTCGACCCTGCCCAGGCCACCGCCGGCGTCCCCAACTCGTACCTCTCCGCCTGGGCCCACCTCCACCTCGCTTTCCTCGCCCGCCTCCGCGGCGACTCCCGGGGCTCCGCCCTCCACGCCCTGGAAATGTTCGACGTCGACCCCTTCTTTGCCCGCATCGACTTCGCCCCGGAGCTCTGGGAGGCGCTCTTCCTCCTCCATATGGCCTCCATCGTCGGGTGGTACGTCGAGGCCCGCCACCGGGTCGTGGTGGAGACCATCCCGGACGCCGGCGACCTCTCGCTGACGGTCGATCTCGACGATCAGCTGTTCCGCGAGTCGCTGGTGCTCTCGGTGAGGCCGGACCAGGCGGATAAGATGAGGGATCTGGAGAAGCGGTACGGGGAAGCGCTGGACCACAGCACCAGGATGTACGCCAGGTACTACAAGGATGCCCTTAGTCAAGATCCGGCGGCGGCAGCACCCGGGAGGAAGGGGGTGCCGGTCCTGCCGCCGATCGCGGAGCCCCCGATGACGCCTCTGCATGAGGTCAGCCGTTCGATCCCCGATTACGTCAAGTTTGGGCCCATCTTGCCCAAGAGCGCGGGCTTCTCTCCTGTTCTCAAGAACAGAGGCGATGAGGATGTAGGCGCCCCCTGTCTTGGCAGTGACGAGTATGTTTAGCCTTTTGCTACAGAGATATTTGAATCCATCCTCTCTTTTTTTTAGGTTACACACCTGCCCCGTGACCGTCTTTTAAGCAACTGATAGATGAAGATATGAGATATTAAAATTCTTCATGATTTTTTCTTTCTTATTTTAATGTGATTCTTCATGATTTCAAAGTGTCGCAGCAAATACAAAGACCTAAGGTTCTTTTGCCGAGGATAAAAAGAGGCTTAGTTTAGTTTAGTCCAATTTAAATGCATTGAACCCATTTGCATATCCACTTGAGATACGGGCAAGAAACCTTGAAAAACATAGATTTTGGTTTTAGTTAATTAGACATCATATATCATGATCAATGGTGTGAATTTTTGTTTAGAAAAACTATCATGTAGTTTGTACGAGAAACAGTTGAGGTTGTGTGCTTTGAAATCAATTGAGCTTTACCATCAAGCCTTATATAATTGGCAGCCCCCAAATATCTGTACATAAAGAGACATATAGCAGCTGCACTAGACATTGTTTTAGCACAATGAGAGCTTGCTGAATATGAGACATGTGGTCTGTGATGGTGCAATCCAGTGCCGAGCGTCTATTGCATCTCAGGAAGAAGGGACGCTGGCTGCAATCTTGCAATGAGATATTGATTTGATCATTTGAACCACCATGTATCCACGTCTCCAATTCATCCATCGGGTTGGTAGGGTCAAGCTAGGTGCTCCAAGTTAAATCTCTTCGATTTGAACGGTAAGAAAGAGAATGTAACTGTTCAAGTAAATTGCATTCTTGAATGGATTTGCATGCAATGTTGTGATGTTATATAATATAGTTTCTCAAAAACTAGTTCATTCCAATATCATGGAATATTTGAAATTAGTATTTGTTGGCGTATTTCATCGTAAAATGATGATGTTGTAGTCCTTGTTTACATCGTTTTATTTATTCAGATGAAAACTTTCTAGTTGTTACATGGTACCTGCTCATTCCAGTTTTGAATTCGTGATATTTTGTCCAAATGCAATCAAACAATTCTCCATTTTTTCCATTGTTTTTATTTGTCTTTTGGCATTTCTACAGAATGAACGTAAACCCAAGCTCTGCTGAGAAACTGGAAAAATCAAGTGGACAGATCATCAATGTAATGCCCATAATTTTTGCTCCGAATGTTTCATCTTTTTATCATCAAAATAGATATCTAGTCTCTAGCATCCGTGGATATTGCAAATTGAAATTTCCATCATTCTGTGCTAGGGTGCCTTAGTTGAAGAAGCTGAAGCTGACAATGATTCTGATGGCGGTGACGTTAGTAGAGATTCTGAAATAATGATTGATAAACAATTACCTCTCAATAGCATGAGGCAAAACATGGACTATGGAAAACCAAAGTTTCTTTCATCTAGAATGAAGGACCGATCCACATTTCTAAAGAGTTATTCTCCTGTGGATTCTCCCAAATCGCTTTCTCCTAAAGTTTCATCTCCAAAACCACTCGTCTCTTCTGAAAAGAAACCAAAGGAACTCCTCCGCCTTTCATCCAGTCATGTTACAAGTCCTCCTGAGACGACCTCCCCTCTGGATTCCTCGAAATCTACTCCAGAGCTTTTGTCTCCAAAACCCGCAAAAGAACCCAAACCACTTCCCCATTTCCAGTCTGGTCATTGCCCAACAGGATCGCCATCTCCACATTATTACAGTGACCTGAACATGAGTTCAATTGGCTCTGACGGTGAAGGGGTATTGATTTTGTGTCATTGTTACTGGAAATCTTGCTCCATCTTTTATTTTTTTCATTATTGAAGTCCGAGTTTATAAGGTTTGGCTTTTTTGCATCTTATGCTTTGAATTCAGAAACTGCAGAGAAGTTGCAGGAACAACTTCAGTGGCACACGTAATATGACCAAGGCACATGCAAGTAAAAATAGCCATCTATTGAATGACAGGTAGCCAAGACAAATAAAGTAATATAAATTATCTTAACAGGTTCATCATCATTTATAAGTATATGGATAATATATCTTATTTTGAAATTTGCAGTCATCATATTGAGAGTGAAGATGATATGAGCCGATGCAGCAGTTCTCTTCGCTCATCTGATAGTTTGATGCGCAGCAGAGCAAGACCGCCAAAGGACTTTGTCTGCCCTATCACAGGCCAGCTTTTCAGTGATCCAGTTACTCTGGAGACAGGTCAAACATTTGAGAGAAGAGCAATTCAAGAGTGGATAAAAAGAGGAAATAAGACATGTCCTATCACTCGTCAGCTTCTCTCTTCAACTATTCTACCTAAAACCAACTATGTTCTGAAGCGACTCATTGCATCATGGATGGAACAAAACCCTGATATTGCCCAAGAATTCTCTTACTCTGAGACCACAAGTGCTTCTGTCAGTCCAATCTCTTCCATGGAGTTTTTTTTGGAGCCAAAAACCTCAGCAAATTTTAGTCCTCCTCTCGCTCAAACAAGGCTGAATACTAAAAAAAATGAGAGAAGGTGCAAACGATTTACAAGAGCAGCAGTCACTACATCTCCAACTGGCATAATATCTCAAGCTGCGAGTGAAACAATTCTAAATGGGCTAAAGCCATATACCTCGTGTCTATGCACTTTTGAGGACTTGCAAGAATGCGAAGAAGCTGTATTGACAATAGCAAGGATATGGAAGGATTCAAGGACTGACCCAAGGATTCATGCTTATTTGTCCAAACCAACAATTATTAATGGCTTTGTTGAAATACTATCAGCTTCAACCAACAGAGAGGCTCTTCGAGCAGCCATCTATGTTCTGTCAGAACTTGTTTCTGCAGATGAGACTGTAGGTGAAACACTCAACAGCGCAGACACTAATTTTGATTGCTTGGCTGTTTTGCTTATTAATGGCTTGGCTGAAGCTGCTGTTCTTATCTGCCAGCTGATGCCAACATACTCCCAGCTTTCGAGTCACAACCTCATTCCATCCCTAGTTCAGTTAATAATGGAAAAAAATGACCAGATGGATGACTTCTGCTTGGTGTTGGAGCCCAACGGTGCTGCAGTAACAATATTACAGCAGATCCTGTTAGGTGAAGACGAGAGTAGCCGGTCACGTAATGCTTTGAGTGTTATTGCAGCAAATGGCCTTCCTGCTCTGATCAAGTGTATGGATCAAACTGAAGGACGTGTTTCCATTGTATCCATACTTCTAAGCTGTATGCGTGCTGATAAAGGCTGCAGATATTTAATAGCAAACAGAGTCGAATTAGCTCCGGTGCTTGAATTGTTTCATGCTGGAGATGAGAGCACAAAAAGCATATGCATTGATTTTATCTCAGAGCTAGTTTGTTTGAACAGGTGTGTTATTGTACACTGGGCCTCTGCACACTTTTAATTCCGGTCCTTATGAATGATATATTAGAATTTGTTTGCTCAACTTCTGTTTTATGCTTTTTTTTTGTTCTACTGATGTAAACTTTAGATATCCTAAAACTGCTTTTTCAAGAATTTGGATTTGGGCTTCATGGACTGATTTTAAAGTCTTCTTCCCACTGCCACATGTTTTGAATCGTAATGTAAAGACATATAATATACTTGTTTTCTCTGTATTGTTAAACACGATTGCCATCTCGAAGATAAAACCCTCTTGCCTAAAACATGTATTGCTCGACATTTTCATTCTGTTATAATATTTTAAAAGTTTTTGTAAGTAATGCACAAGATAGAAAATTTGTTGAAAAGAATACTCCGATTTTAAGTATTGCTTGGATAGTTAACCTGTCATGTTTATATATGTATCTTTATGTCTTCTTTTGATTAGTCATGTGTGTAACAAAATGATTTATACCATGGTCTGTTGTGCCGGAACTGGGGCCTGGACTGGTTGCTCGGCAGCATAGAACGGTATGCCTCCATACCATTCTGTGCTTGCCCGTACCGATACAATAGAGGTGGGAGAGAGGGCAAACATGAGAGAGGAAGAGAGAGGGAGAGAGGGAGGGAGGGAGAGAGAAGGAGGGTGGCGGAGGCCGGGCCTTCACCGGCTGGCCTCCACTTCCCTCTCTCTTCCTTCCTCTCCCTCTTCTTCCCTCCTCCGCTTGCTCTCTCTTTTCCTCTCTTTCCTTCTCCTTCTCTCCTTTCGTTAATGGATTTCATTTCCGTTGCCGGAACCGTCCCAGTCCGCCTTCGGTACGGCTCGATACGCTCCGTACTGCCCGGTTCGGAATGGTTCCGCTCACCTTGATTGATACATTATTGCACTAGCCCTGTGTTTTCCTTTCTCTATTTTAACTTGTGGATACTCTCCATAGCATTAATATTGTTTTTTTTTTAATGCTGCTTCAGGAGAACAATCTGCAATCAAATTTTGCAGATCATCAAAGATGAGGGAGCATTTAGTACAATGCACACCTTTCTAGTCTACCTTCACATGGCCTCGATAGAGCAGCAACCTGCAGTTGCCGGTCTTCTTCTCCAGCTTGATCTTTTGGTCTGCTTCAATTTCTTGTATAAGCCAAATGATAAGATATTTGCAACTAGCGTGTAAAAAGTCCGCTGAATTGATTTTTGACTCCAATAACTATGGTTTACAGGTTGAACCTCGAAAGATGAGCATGTACCGAGAAGAATCCATAGATGCAATAATTGAAGCTCTCAAAAGGAAAGACTTTCCCATTTGTCAGAGCCTGGCTCTAGATATGCTAACTTCTCTTTCTGGGAGGCTAAACTCCTCAGGGAAGCCTCTTACCGAAGCATGGTTACTCAAGGTTGCAGGAGTTAATAATCTCTATGATACATCAGTGAAGGAAGAGAAGATACAAACTCTAGATGATACATCTGTTGAAATGGTGGAGATGATGGTGTAGTCCCTTTGATTCTTTCTTTTAAACTATTTGCTTCTTTTAGAGCCTTCCTGTTCCTATTTTTTTTTTTTGTTGGCTTCAATCATCACTAGTCTGAAACATATTGTTGTAGGAAAAGGAAGAGAAATCTATGAACGCTTGGGAGAAAAGAGTAGCATTTGTTCTTTGTAATCATGATGATGGAGCCATTTTTGAAGCTTTAGGTCAATGTCTTACGACCAATTCCTTGGAGATGGCAAAAAAATGCCTTGTCATTGCTACATGGCTCGCATACATGCTTAGTTGTCTTCCTGATACTGGTATAAGAACAATTGCAGCTAATTGCTTTCTTGATCAATTCATTAATGTCCTCCATTCATCGAGGAACCTTGAGGAGAAGGTCCTTGCCACCTTGGCTTTAAAAAGCTTTATTATTGATTCAGGTGAAAAAAATTATTTTATTTTTTTAACATTTTTCTTAAAAAGAATTTCTTTTAAAGTACTTTCCAATGTTGGCCGTCCTCAACAGTACTTGTGACATTTCCATAACATTATCTCAGATTCTCTTAGGAAATTTGAGATATATGCCCCAGAAATATGCAAGCCCTTGAGGAAGCTCAAGAGGCATTCATCAGCAGTTGCAGATTTGTTGAAAGCAATTATGAACATGCCATCTGTTGACAGAGTGAGTGAATAACCTGTGTTTTCTGAAATTTCTTTTAATCAAGTAATGCTCTACTTTAGCCAAGCCACTTGTTTTTCAGGCAGAGTTCTTTTCTTGCACTGAGCTATTTGAGATTGACTCCATTGCTAATGGTGAAGTTCTATCATTGATATATTCAAAAGGTTGGCTTTTTAGCAGCCACTCTGATGGAACTATTAAGGTACTCTCTCAGCACGTATCTACTAGCATACACAATGTCTACATTTCGTTGCTGGAATTTTTTTTTTAATAATTATGTTTAGCAAATCCATCCTTCTTCTTTGATGTCATTTGGTAATTTGCTTAAACTTGTAACAGATTCACTTTATCTTATTGGTGAACTAATAACACTTTGTTTGACCAATAAAATTGCTTACTAGATTAACATGGAAGAGATAGAAAGGTTAATAGGATTTCAGATTGATGATTTCCATGCTCAATGAGCTTTATATTTTGTATCCTAGGTGTGGGAAACTGGGAGGAGGGTTTTGAAATTGATTCAGGAAGTCCACGCACACTCAAAGGCGGTCACATGCCTCTACATTCCACCCTCAGGAGACAAGCTCTATAGTGGTTCACATGATAAAACAATTCGAGTAAGTACCTATTCATGCTCCAACTTATAAAGCCACTGATTTTTGGGAATTTAAAATGCCACTTGATAAGAGTCAAACGGAAGGAGGAATTATGCATCAAAATTAAAAAGAAAACTAAATTCTGGAACTTGCATAAATGCCTTTCTGAAGATGTATTTGTATAAGAAATACAAGTTCTGGAGAAACTAGAAGCATGACATTGTTGCATTCTAAAATTGTGATTTTTTTCCAAAATGATTTGTTATCAGACTTGTTTGAGTAAGACAGTAAGACCTTGGTATTATTGGTGTCACTATCCATTTTAAAGAAAGATATATTATTTGTTATCAAGAAGAAAAATGCTACATGGTCCCAGCCAGTCACACAAAGTTCCTCATGCCAACGTAACACTAGCTTGGTGCTTTCTGATTTGACTGAGGCCCCGTTAATTGCATTGGCACAATGAATTGTACAAATTCTTTTGTCTTGTGGCACAGAAATTTTTATGTGACTTACTAATGTACTATAGTATATAGAGATGCAGGAAGCTGATTAAAGAATGTGGTTATGCGCGCAAGGTAAAAAAGGGAGTGGTGCTCAATTTTGTAGCTTATACTTTATTCCAGGTTTCTTTAACATATAATAAGATTCCAATTAAGGTGTTCTGTGAAAATTAGGGTGGAAAAACATTGCGTTAAAACTTCAGATTTGTTTTCCACAGCGATTTCAAGACAAGCTTTTGTATTGGCAATCCTCTTCCCTTTGCTGTAGCAAGTCCATATATAGTGATCTGCCTACTGCTGCTGGCTACTCTGCTAATAGTTGCTGGGTCCAAACTTGGACTCTCCATGTAGGAATTGACCCAACAGGCATAGTAGGCAGAAAGCATCTCAAATTTCCTATCCTTTGTCCTCTAGCCTAAAAACATTACCTTCCAACAAATAAACAAGGACAACATGAAGTATGTGATTGCCATCATCACAAGTTCTTGATTTGAATAAAAAATTTGTTTCCTGTTGAAGATCTCTAATCAAGAATCGAAGTATCAATCCTTGATCCTGAATTCTTTAAGATGCTTGTAAACTGTAATTTTTTTTACCAAGATCAGCCCACAATTTTATATATCCACTTCTCTTCTAATTGAGACAAATCAGTTCTGGACATCCTGTATAATCATACACACTTTTTTAACAAGAACAAATGCATCTACTCTGGTTTGAAGTACCATTGACCTTTCTCCATTTCATGGGAGTGCAAGGGGCATGAGAGAAGATGCTCATCTGGGTGTACTGGATGTAAATCTTTTGATCACCAGTAAAGGATCTCAATTGAAAGTGAAGACAAGGCTCTGATAATGTTGACCGACAAGCTTAGCTATCATTAACGTCCTGGCCTGAGATGAGCTTACTCAAATGCCATGGTGTGATTATCATAGTTGATAAAAAATAACATCAAATGTTAAACCATGCTGAAGAGAGACAATATATAATTGAATAGAACATAACTAAAGATATATCAGAAAACATAATCTTAAATAAAATCCAGTTACAAAGCTTCGAAGTTTAACTTATTCACATAAATCTATACCTCAATATAAAAAAAGCACAAGTCATCATTTTATAGGTGCCACTTTAATAATCACTAGTTTCAAAAAGCAACATCAAAAGTCCTCTTTCTTTGAGAAAGGTCTAGTTTACTCTCACTAATTACTTCAAAAAAATTGCCTGATAGATTAACTGAGCTACATAGCTTAGTAAATTTAGCATGGTCAAAAGAATTTAGTTCCCATTGAAAATGATGACTTTTGAAATATAACACATGAATTAATTGGAAAGCTTATGTGTAGGTCCACTTATAGTAAAATACCAAAATCAAAAATTTTCCTATGAGGAAATGGTCAAAACATAAATTTGCAAGGACTTCCAAAACAAAATAGTTCATATAATTCCTATGAAAGCAAATGTCTTGCAAGTTACAAAAGTTCATAAGATAGTTCAAACAGTTCAGATAAGATCACATTTCTTATAAACATTTAAATATGCTTGAGGCCACATAAACTATTACTGCTCTTTCAGGTGAACCCAGTTTATATGCATACACATACATATACATATACATATACATACATACATATACACGTAAATGTGCATGTACATACATATATACATACGTACATATGTATGTACATACATATATACATACGTACATCACATGCACATACTTATCTATGTATGTACATATGCACCAGATAAGGCTGCATGTATCATCGATGTTCACATAGACCACTTGGACAAAAGTCCATAACCACTCTCATCAATAATTTTATTGAGGCCAAAGACACTACCTAGATATAGGTCAGCATATAATATTATTTCTTTATATTTGAAAGAATTTCACAATGCCGTATGGCACATTTATTTGAAAACTCAAATGAAAATAAACAGATGTAGAAGTGGTTCCAACAAGAACATAATCTAAGGTTAATAGACACATAAAAGCTCAAAAATATCAATTTGAAAAACTCATGTGATTTCATAATTTCAAATAGAAATCAAAACATGATTTTAGAGTAACCTAGGAACCAAATTTTTAAAGAAGATTAAGTCAAGATCTTTGCACGTAACCATAGGTTATAAAGAACATAACAAAAGCTAAAGCCACTCATGGTGTCCAAATTTTCATTAATAAACCCCAAGCTTTGAATATCATCCAAACTATTAAACTTTAAAACAACACATCACCTTCAAATTGGTGCAAGATTTAGAAGACTCCAAAGAATCTCTACACATTGATTATAATTCAAAACAATCCCTAGGCTTGGAATTTACGACAAGATTAAAAAACATAAAACTTAAACGGAGGATCAAGGTTTGCCGAACTGGTATTGAAGGGGGTACCGGCCGGCCACTGATTCGGCACCATATGGGCCCGTACCGTGCCGTTTTAGAGCGTACCAACAAAGGAAGATCCGAGTTTTTTTTTTGTTATGCCGATTTTGAATTGACATTGGCAAAAAAAAAAAGGTCTCCTATTTCGAAACAAAAATTCAAAATCAACAACAAAAAAAAAAAGGTCTCCTATTTCGAAGCAAAATAGGAGATCCTTTGTTTTGATGAGGGCTCCCTCTCTCTCTTGGCCTCTCTCTCTCTCTCTCTTTCTCTCTTTCCTTCTCCCTCTCCCTCGAGTCATGCCGGTAACCGACCAATCTGGTTGGGTACGATTTAGCATGCCTTGCCTTAGTATGATTGGTAAAGGTGCTTAAAGAGAAAAATTTTGAAAAGATCATGTGGTTTCAAATTTGAAAAGAAAAGAAGCTTGGAACGGACTACAAGATTTATAAACACAAAACGTAAAGTCAGTTACTTACTATATGTTGCAAACCAAACCCTCAACTTCTTATCCTCCTCACTCAAAAAGGTCTGAACTCACCCTTTATCTATTTCCTTTATGGATTATACTCCTTAGAATCTAATTATAGGCTAGGCATGTTGGTTCACTTAAGTAGGTTGGTTGAATCGACGAGTTGATAGGATAAATCTTATCTTCTGCTAAAGATAAATCTTTTTTTTTTTGCTTTAGCGGGTTCTTCATACAGTGCAAGTACGAATACACCCAATAAAATCTTATTGTGTACTTCTAATAAGATAAATCTTATTTACATGAATATTATTTAAGTAAATATTAAAATATTTTATTAAACAAGAAGCTACCTTCATTTTAGTTCAATGTTAATTTCATTAATACCGAAATACTACTACCCAAAATTATGATAAGAAAAGTCAGTTATCTTAGTCTTCAAAGGATTTCATCTAATATGGTGCTAATCAGCACATAACAGTTAAACAGAATGATATTCAAAGTTTGCAGAAGTACACAAATGCATAACTTTCTTCTTAAGTTGGAAGTTATAGATATGGTTATAAATAACTGAAACTGGCATCCTTGGCTTGTTCTACTTGAAACTGATCAGGTGTAAACTTCAACGAGGAAGTCACTAAATTTGGTGAGAATTTTTAATACTTGGACAATAGTTAGATAGTTCCTTGTAAGTTAGATGCCAAGAAATTTGCATGAAGTGAATATAGTGAAACCGTTATATTTATTATTTAAATCTAGCATGCCTTGTATGACGTATAATGATGATTGAATTCAAATCCACTCATACTTGATGTCGGTCAATGCGACACCACTTAACCAACGACCCCTTACAAGACCCAACTAATCTTCTGGTAGACAGATGTACTGTAACTAAAAACTGTTTTCTCCACTAAAATTTTGATACTAAGTTTGACGCATGCACAGTTTGCAAATAATCTCTAAATGTCTGTCCTACCCATAGGTTTGGGCAATCGGGCCAGACGAAATCCGTCCTGTTCAGGTTCATGACACTAAAGATACGGTCAATTGCTTAGCCACTAATGCTAACCTTCTATGTTTTACATCTCAAGGAACCGGTGCTAATATCTGTCCTATCCATAGGTTTGGGCAATCGGGCCAGACAAAATCCGTCCTGTTCAGGTTCATGACACTAAAGATACAGTCAATTGCTTAGCCGCTAATGCTAACCTTCTATGTTTTACATCTCAAGGAACGGGTGCTAAGGTCAGTGCTCTTGATAGCATTTCAATATATTGAGGCAAACATGGCTGAGTATCCTAAATAGTAATTGTGATTTTGCAGGTTTATGACTGGAATGGATCTCCAAAGCATGTAAACTTCAACAAAAATGTCAAATGCTTAGCCATAATGGAAGACAGTCTATACTGTGGGTGCTCTGGCTACAGCATCCAGGTTCTTCTTGATTTTACTTTCATACTTGTCTGTGTTATCATAGTCAAATGTAGCACCCTGTTATTTGTGATATACCTGCCCGCACCCCCCTCTTCTTTTCTCAGGATGCCACCACTAATATCTGAACCCAGGATCTCACCCTTGCAAAGAGGGTGCAAACAGGTTGAGAGTTTGCAGTGTAAAAATTACCTGTCCATTTTGTGTACTTCTAATAAGCATATAATCGTATCTATTAGATTCCATTTTACACATTTATAATGGGCAAATATAGTTAGCTATGAAGTATGAACCTATCAAGATTTTATTGCACTTGTGCTGAACTAGTTAATGGATGTATGTGCAGGAAGTAGATCTGCGCAAGTGCAGATCAAATACATTTTATTCCGGGACAAGGAAGCTGCTTGGCAAGCAGACTATTCATGCCTTGTGCATTCAAGATGGTATTCTCTTCGCTGGTGGATCTTCTGTTGATGGCACATCTGGCAAGGTGTGTTTTAGGTGGCTATCTGGTAAAAGGCTGCATTTTACTTGCTTGAGTCAGCAAGTGTATGATTATAACGTCCAATTGTGTCTGGTAGATCCGCTCTTTTAGAGAGCCATTTTCAAATTTATTATGCATATGCTTCCATAATTAAACTATCCATCCGTCACCATCATTTTGGATGCTGAGCTTTCCAAAAAATAAGGGAAATAGAGAGAAATTTTGCTAACTTTCTTTCTTGCAAACTCAGGCCACTTTTTTTTTTTTGTAAGAATGCGCATTTCTGTTGAGTGGCTGAAGTTCTCCAATAGTTGAAAGCACCCAAAAGTTTCAAAATTGTCCCATTTATGCAAAATAACATAAAATAAAATAAAAAACAATGTACACTAACAACGAGAACAATAACAACATCAGCAACAACAAAAACAAGAACAGGAACAAGGCAACAACATAAATATGGCCTGAGTTTACTAAAACACATAAAGTGAGCAATTTTGCAAAATTCCCAAAAAGTAAAGCTACACAGATATAGCTCCAAATATGTTGATGGCAGCTGGCCAATTTGTTGGATGGTAACTTGTCCAATATATAAATTCTGATAATTAATTCTTGCTTTGAGTTTTACCACCAATAGTATTCTGATGATAATTCTAAGAATAAAAAAAACAATGATGCTTTGAACTTTAAATTGGTTGCAAATTTGGTTATAGATATTCGTTACTCACTATTGTAAGTTTGCATTGAAGGCTTTCTCATTGTCAACAAAAACACCAGTAGGGTCATTCTCCACAGCATTGGACATCCACTGCATATATGTGACCAATGATTTTGTGTTCACTGGAACCAAATGTGGGGTCATTGAAGTTTGGTTGCGAGCGAGGCTCACAAGAGTTGCCTCAATTAAAGTGGGTGGAGGGGCAAACACAAAAGTTACAACCGTGGCGTCAGACACTGATGGAGAACTGCTCTTTTCAGGTTCTGCTGATGGGAAGATTCAGGTTTGACTCTTTGTAGTCCATATTCATTGAAATGTTAAAGTTTTTGATTAGTGCTGCTAGCTAGGTGCATGATTATTTCCTTTTGCAGGTTTGGGCTCTGGAGTGAGAAACCACCTAACTTGTACAACTTCCACCATGAGTGATAAGTACATTGTGTTTGACTCTGTTTCAAGGTTCGGTGATCTAAATTCAATGCAGAACATCGATATCAGAAAAAAGAAAGATATTAAAAGTTTGTTCAATTAAATCTCAAGAACTTTAGCTTTTTTTTTTTTTTTGATACAAAAACTTTAGCTGTTCACTGATAACCTGCATGCATGTTTTTTTTCAACATCTGTTCATGACATTTGAAGCATCTGGTTGCAGGCGATCATGTATATAAGTGATTTTTATTTTCAAATTTTTGGTTCCTTTACCCATTGTTACAACGTTTTCTACATACAAGAGGCCATTATACATGGGAAAAACTTGCGAGATACGTCTTTTGCTTGTTAATAGAAGAACCTTCAACATTATGTAATAAGCAATACCTGACCATCAGCAAAAGAAAATAATAGAAGAAATATCCAGCTCTGGGGATTCAACCTACCAAACTTATATTAACCTTTCGGAGCTTGCATGATATAAAGGATGTGACTTTTCTTTCTCTTTAGGTACAAAAGTGGGGTCAGCAGACCTCAAGAAGAGAGGGAAAAAAAAAAAACAGAAACCTTAACCTATGAAAAGAAATATGAGATGCATCAATCATAACGGAGTAGAGCAAGCATGAAGTCAAAATTAGCATTCACCTTCAGATTTGCTGAGAGATCAGCAGGTTGCTAAAGACGTGATTTTTGTTACCTTGTCAACAAACCTATCCAAAACTAGGGAAACAAGCATGTGGATTTGGGCACCACATCTATGAAATCTATGAAGACAAAGATTAAAACACGGAAGGTCTATCACTGCCCAAGCTATGCGAAGTCACCAATTATACAAATCTATCCTAAAAATTAACCGTAGTGCTAGCGGAGACATAAAGAGCTATCTCTCACCTGATTCCAATAAGGGCTGTTACCTTGTCCTGATGATCCCAAGGTAGGGTAATAGCCTCATCCACACCACAGCCGTCTTTATGGCATAAGCGACGGGGACGAATGCCACGCATCCAGCGTGACACCCAGCCGGCGACCAACCACACCCCTCATCCCCCAGACCATCACCATGTCTCATTCCGAAATAAAACAGAAGCCGATGATCTCCACCAGCACCAACAGCAACTGAAACCTATAAGGAATATCCCGTTTAGCAAAAAGCTCACGCAAGAACCTGCCCCCAAGACAAAGTTACCAGGGCTGCCATCGGCAAGCCAACTCGGCATCTTCGAAGCTCATGGTCTTAGTTACCTTCGCAGGCAGCCGGTCAACGTCAGCCGGTGTGAGAGCTTCTCTGTCAACACCATCGAGAGGCCCACCTCGAGACACCTCTGCCCACGTTAGCTGAGGCGCTCTGGCAACTCCACCCGGCTTCTCAAACCCGACGGAGGGGTGGATCACCTGCGCTGAATCCCAGGCGCACCTGAAGCCGCCCGGCCATTCGTCATGTCCTCCCATCACTTTCACTCATCTTTTTCAAGATCCAAAAAAACCTAGGAGGTTTTCAGCAGCACTTTGCTCCCCCCAAAAACCCTCACAAACCAGCATAGAGGGACAAACTATGGAATTAAATTCAGAAAAACAAATGCTTTGTGAAAATAAATTTGTATATCAACCTATCAGGTCCTCAGAAGATTTTACAACAAATCAAAGAGATACATGGGCTATCTTTATTTGTTTCCAAATTACAGCCACACATACACCAACCTTCCAACAAGATGGAGAAGACCGAATCTCGCAGAAAAATAATCACATTGGTGATGGCAAAGCTCGAAAAGGATGTTCCAACAAGTCCTAGGTCTTGAGCCCAAAAACCAGCCTATAGGAAATTTGGAAAGATATCTCCATAAGAATCATTAATTCAGCTCTTTAGACAACGAATTCGGGGGATAAACCCCCGCCCCGGGCGTTTAGGACCCATTTCGAATGAATGAGATGCATATACCCAGTCCTCCACATACTGCGAGCAACCCTGCTCCCGTAGACTCCCCATTGCTTCTCTGACTTGCTGCCTCCGGCCTCCTTTGACTAGTAAACCACCGTGGGAGACGTGACAACGCGAGGGGTTGTCATGGATAAGCCAATGAATCAATATAACACCCAAGAATAAGCTGCACTATAACAAAAAAGACTGGAATAGAAAAGCTGCTGATCAACTTCTTCGTTTGGAGATCTTGCATAAAAAAAAAGACCATTCTCTGGGATTCTGAACATAGCTGGCATCGAAATTTTGATCTGACAACATAAAAGCATGGAAGCTTAGAGAGCTAAGACATACCAAGCCTTGTGCCTAGTGCTAGTAGGGGCTCAAAATTATGGCAGGGCAGACGGGTTAATGAACAACTCAAATTTGGCCCAGATTAACAGGCTGAAGTTGACTGTAGCCTGGCTCACTGAAACTTAGCTCATAATCATATACATCCCTACTCACATTGGCAAAAAGAAATTACCAGGAAAGCCCCTAGACCATAAGTCTTACCTTGAGAGGTTGATAACTTAATGCAATTGAACCATCAAATCCACTAACGAGAAGCTTTTGAGAATCAATGTTTAACCAGCTGACTTATAAATTTGAGTGTGAGTTTGGGTCTCAGCCTGAACAAAGCTTCTATCTTATATTCTACTTTAAGTGATTCAACAAAACAATATATACGAACTTGAAAGGTAGAAATAAATGCAACAGGTTATGAAAAATGGGAACATTCTCCAACAAAACATAATGGGAAAAAAGAAATATTGGATACTTACATAAATGTTATCATATAAGGTTGTTAGTTTGCAATAGCCCAGGGTACACAAGAGCTGTTATCTGCCGCAATGACCTTAATTTTGCTCCAAACTTTGTATGCTGCTCAGCCACTACGAAAAAGATGAAGCATCGAACCCAGTTAGCTTAATATCACCAAGGTCTAAAAGACAGGAACTATCAATAACTCACAAGTGCAGAAGAATTTAACAATAAAAAGTATCATATCACACAAGAACATTTGGTACACAAACGAGTTGGAAGAACTAATACCACGCATCAATAATTTAATTCCCTTGGAGAAATCTTCAATGCGTCCCAATACTGGTCGGATCCCACAAGACTGGGATACACATAGTTCCAAATATAATGACTTCTCCAGTATTTGTAACATCAAGAGGCACACACTCTCTGTTTCTGGCAGAATGGGTTTTGACTGGTTGGCCTCACAGACCTCCGTAATGATACCAATTGCTTGATCCTGCACTAAGACTGGTATGTCAGTCATAAAAACAAGGAAATACTGTACTAGAAACAAAAGCAAGGTGTATTTGACCTCTCGTTTGCATCAGGGTACCCCAGCTGAATCGTTAAATTCAATATACACTATGGCATTCAGAGCAATACCACTTTGTCGGAATTCCTAGTTGCATCTATTCTAAAACTTGGTTTTCCATAGTGTCAAATTCTACTATAATGTCTGTACTAGGGCCTGTTTCAATTCAAATTCACCACATCCACACAATACCATTGTTCTAACATGTCAATGGTGGCTGACCACAATGCCTGGGCAACCCAACTGCTTAGGCACCTGGCCATTTCAGGCCTTGAGGTGGTGCAGCCACTAGAGGGCCTAGATGCTGCTGTCAAAACGGATGCCTATTTTTTGCTTTAGTAGAGGCATTGAACTTTCCACTTACTCTATAACTCGTAATTGTTGTTTTTAATTTTTAGAGTTTTTTCTTCGTTAACAAACTTGCAGTGCCTTTATTAAACTAATGAGTGCATTTAGCGTAACTTGGAGTGTATTTACCCAACCATCCTAAAGCAATTTTACTTTAAGATCACTGCCCTCCATTTATCATCTTCCCTCATCTAATAAAATAACAATGCTCCATTATATTGTAAGACCATTTTGTGATGAGAGAAAAGGTTTAGAGGTCAATTGGAATGAGAGGAAGATTTTTTTTTTTTTGGGGAGGAGGGGGGGGGGGGGGGGGGTGGGTGGAGGAGGAGAGAGGGAGAGAGGGAATTGAAAAATATAACACATTTTTTCTTTTACCTGTAAGCCATGCAAAATGTCAGGCACAGGAAGCTCAGGAAAATGTGCAAGATCAATGAACTCCAGCTCCTCTGCCCTTTTAGCTGCAGCTTTAGCTTGCATACATAAGAACTTCAGAAGGAGAAAAGCAAGTTTATACATCTGGATAGCAACTATGTCTGAAAAATAGGTCTGCTGAACCGAATCAGCATTTTCACTAGCTTGATCCTTGATCAGCAGTGATGATCCTGTGTTTGAGTCAGAGGTGACTGCATTATCCACCAGAAAACCAACAGGAGAGAGAGTGAACCATCCATGTTTGCTCTTAACAAATGATGGCCTTCCATGAAGCTCAACCTCCTCTTTAGTAGTTGGCGGGCAGAAAAGAGTCAAGGTCCTGATCGGTGATTCTCCAATGCGATGACTTCCCTTGCTTATGAAAGCCAAAAGATGAATAATAGTCTCTCTTAGTTCTGAATCCATATCTTTCATGCCCCTACTCCATGAGGCCTGATATCTTGCAAGCACACAAATAAGCATGAGGATGAGCTCAGTCAGCCGGAGAGTTTCAAGAGATGTACGTGCCTTCTGAATTCGTGCTCTCTTTTTGTTGTGATCAGCAGCAGCAAAGCTTGGTGCAGAGAGATAAGAAAAAGTAACATATGCTTTTTCAGAAAAGAAGTAGTGAATAGCAGAGTCCACAATATCAGTAGAAGAAGAATCATCACCTATGGAATAAATCACTGATATGATGATGGCCAGACCAAGTCCCCAGAGGTGCACATGCTTTCCATCATGGTTAATATTGGTAAAACCACCTCCATCCAAATTACTTGATAAAGGCATTTCATTAGTTAGTTGATCGAATAGCACCTTTAGTGAAGAGAAAAAATTGACAGAATAAAGCATCTCAGCACCGCCTTTTGTGCATCCCAAGGTCAAAAAGAAATTCAAAATTACAGGAATATTAACTAAACATTTTTTCTGCTGAACTTTCAGGAGAATAAGCTGCAGCCGCAGATGCTTTTGTAGGATAGGCAACCAAATATTAGCATTCAAAAAGCCCTTCAGCATTAAATCCATTGATGCCACAGAAAGAGTAGAATATTCAGTGTTCTCTGCATATTTGCAGAGAACAGGCAACAATCCAATACTTGCAAGAGATGCCTCAGCAAAAACCTTAACTTCCAAATCAGATTTTCCTTCTACATATGCCTTGGGATAACTGAACTCCACTGATGTAAGAAGCAACATAAGGAGATGCTTCACTGCTTTCTTAAGCATGGTGGTTAATGGCCTGACATCAGCCAAATATTTTATGGCTGATCCTGAAGTTTTTATGAGAAGTACAGAAACAGGAAGGCACCATCTTCTGTCAGTTTGCTGGGAATGCTGTGCAAACAATAACCTGGAGAGAACAAGCAACAATTCCACTTGAGTTGCAAGAAACCCTAGTAAATTCTCATGTGGACTTGGATCTGGAATTAATGAATCCGCTGTTGCCTGCAAGCATTCACATACATATTCAATGCTTGATTTAACGAGTTTCCCAGAGATCCCTCTGTCAGATAGTGTTGGCTTTTTGTTTGATATCTGCAAAGGAATACGATGCCATATGCATAAATCTAAGGGAGAATTAAAACATAGAAGGAGATACTAGCTTCCCATCACTAAATACTAAAATTTGGACGAATTGCAAGCATGAAGAAAGAACTTACTTTGCCAGTGTACACAGATATGACAGTTATTAAAGCTTTCAGCGCAAAATGCTTCGAATCTTTAATGGACATAACCAAATTTGCTTCATGCATATGCAAGAACATTATATGAGCTACTTCTTTAGATGCCTTCCAATTACAATGATCCCATAGTTCCATTCCGAGCTCCTTTTGTATGCGTGCAATGTCAAACATACAAACATTCCTGACAGGAGGCCAAACGTTCCTCTCCTGCTTCTGCTCACTACATTGGAAAGTTTCTAAATCAAGCAGGAAACCTGACAGCTCCTGAAATGGACCAGGAGTAATCTCTCGACCTTCAAGTTCTCCTTGTAGATGGTAATAAAGATCACTAATTACAAGATTGGCGAGTTCCTTTCCCTTACTGCAAGCAGAAAATAATCACAAGTGACTACATGCACTGAAAACAACTTGCATTAATCATTGTATTGGTAATACTTTCAAAATAATGCAACAACATATTCACGCATATTGTATCCAAAATCCTGGCCAATTAAAGCCCATGAATTCTAACCAGAACATCACGTCATTCACTTGTATCTACAGGTCTCACAAATTGTTCATATACATTCCATCACAATTTAAGAGATTAAAGATTAAATAAAAAACTTTATTTGAACATAGTAAGTTTCCATAATTGATTTCTGATGATTCAAGAAGTTCTTTGGGCCACAGATCAAAGCCTTATAATTTAAACTATGGTACATGACAATTATTCCTAACTCCAGGACCAAAAGGAGAAATTTGACAATAGCTTCACAGTTTAAACACCTCCAAAACATCCTTTACTTTTGTAACAACGAGCAGACCAGAAGAATTTGTAGTACATTACACCCCAAAGGAGTACATTACTAATATACTGCTTAGATTTTAATGACTGTATTCAGCTCCATACCTATAGCCACGTGACGAGTATTGTGTTAAAAGAGCAGCAAATGCCGGATGTTTGCTCAACTGCACAGAAATATTTATGAAGTAGAGAAATTAAACCACACAGGTAAGAATTAGAAAACAGTAGCCAAAACCAAGATCACAGACAATAAGGAAATTCAAATGGTTGCTCAAGGAATAAGGATCAGCTAAGGAATATTACATTGAAAAGCACTGTGAATATCCTACAAACAACCTTTCACATTGACATGAATACTAACCTTCTTGGATATCATACGAATTTTCTCAATTAATGATATGGACAGGCTCCCGGCATTAGCAGTTGATAGCTTGCTTATTAAATGAAGAATGCACATACAGACAGCTACCTGAAGGAAAAGCATTAAAATCAAACATCAGTTTAACTAAATTTGCATAAACATCAAGAAAAGTAACAAATTGCCAGTAAAGAGAACTATATCCAAATAACAATATATTTTGCAAATGATGAATCCCAATCAAGGTTGAAATCTTGTGCCTATCGATCTGTACTAATGGGTACATATTGCATTGGCCATGAAGCAGTATGATGAAGCCAGTAAACATTGGTATTTGACGAACCGGCCTTATCAAGGTGTATTAACCTTGTACCCCTCAGAAGGCCTTTTTTTTCCCTTCTAAATCTTTTTTGTTCATTTGTTCTGAGGCATATAGTTCCCCCATATTGCCACTGTATGGCAGATTCATATTGTACCATTTAACTACGAATATGGTGCCTATCTTCCAGATCTAATTCGTTCATCCTGATTTTATAAACAAGAATACTATGAACCAAATTTCCAAAAAAATTGCAACTCATATTGCTTTTCTATAGCTACCTTGTAGATCACATCATATTTCAGAAATGCTAAGAATTATGGATGTAGGCGGCCTTAGCTTTGATATGACCAAATATAATGATGAACCAGTACCTATTAAGCAATAATGCTTTTAACTAGTCCTGTCAATGCGTCAGGTGCTGACTTGATCTGACCCAAATCAGACCCAAGCTGAGTGCAAATTGGATTGACCTGACCTGAAATCATACCTGACCCAAGTGCACATTGGGTCGACCAGCCCAACTCAAAGCCCGACCAAATGCAGAGCCTGATCCTGATCTCATGGAGTGAAAGAGGGAGACCACTGCAGCAGTCCCCTCTCTGCCCTCCCCTCTCCTCCGTCAACTCCTTTTTTGAAACCCATTTCCGCTGCCATCTCCTCCCCACCTCCCTCTCTCTGCCTTTTCCCTTTCACCCTCTTTGCTGCCACCTCATCCTCCCCTCCGCCCCTCTCCAATGTCACTTCATTCTCTCCTCCTCTCAGCAGCTACAGCCGGCTTCAAAGCCACCTTCTTGCCACTATCACCAGAGAGAGTGGGATTGGTTTGGTCAGGTCAGGTTTCGGGTAAATATTTTAAAACCAGCTTGGGTAAGAATCAGGCCAGGTTTCAGGTCTTACCTAACCCATCAATAGGCCTACTTATGGGTTAACTACTATATTATAAGTCATATTCTTTCCTTGCATTGTTATATTATTCACTCCATACATACAATTGGCAGGCCCATTTTTCTGGGTAAACTATGCCATTAGTATATTATAAGCCATAACTTTTCCTTGCATCGTCATATCATCCATCCATCCATCTATCTAACCAGATGTATTCTAAAATACCATTCTCTAAAAATCAAAAAAATTGAAAACTAATGTGCAAGATTAGCACCAAAGTTGTATCCAAGCAACATAGTCATGAAATTTTGCTTTGGCTGTGTTCATTAGGCATTGAAATTTTACTCAATACTGGGAAACGATGATGGAAATAAGATGTTCATATGATTGAAAAAACAAGATGGAAACTTATTGCATAAGCATAATAGTAATCAATGAAAAGCAGGAGAAAAAGGCAAAATAGTTACAAGAAAAAGAATGCTGTTTGTCTACAATCTGTACCAGCTGCAAGATTACCTTACCATAAGAAGTTAAAATTTGAATCTAAAGATGATACCATTTATAAGACTTTCTGAATAAATTTCCCAATTGGTCAAGAATCATGCGAATCAGAATTTATCTGGAAGAGTTAAGGCCTATTCCATAAGCTGTCTAAGGTGCTTCATGATTTTACAATTGGTCTGTGATGTGGGAACAAGATCCCCTTTTCCTCATACTGAGTCAAAATCAGTTCTTAGGACTTAGGGACAAAATTTATGATTAGCAATTGCGCTTTCAGGATTAACTGAAGGGTTCAGATCAATGGTTATAACTACTCTTATAGGTTTAGATCACAGTATTACATGCTTTCTAAGACCAAAAAATATTTTTGAAGTACAGAGATGAGTGAGAAAATTTTGCTTTAATAAAGCATTGAACATTTCTAGAGGGAAATTTAAACATCATAATCATATTACATGGGTTTAGGGGTGAGTGTCAAGGGTGAGGGTGTCTAGTGGTTGGATCTGTCCTATTCCCCAATCTTAGGATACAGGGATTTCGCTAGAAAGTGACCCTAAATTGGATACAGGTATGCAGACATACCATCTTGACCATGTCACGATTTAGATCATGTTGCACATTTTAAAGACTCATGTCCCTTGCTCATACATATTTATGCTTATTTTACCAATTTCTTGTACTATTCATGGGTCATGTTTGAAAATAAATTGCAAAACCAAGGAATCCTCAATGATAAATTATACAGGAAACAGGGACTGAAACTTAAACTGTCCACTTCAAACGGATGCAACCATTGCCATCTGTCTCATGCTATCTTTTCAAGCCATGTACACCTCACGTGCTTATTAAACAAACCATACCTCTACGCTCGCCTACCTTCCCGTTTTTATCTCTCTCGTGCTGCACCTCTCAGCCAAGCAATCTGTTGGCTGCTTTCTCCATTGTGACTCCATACACTAACAACCTTGTTGATCTGATAAACCCACCAATATCCTGCCTCTACACCTCATCCTAGGTCTCTCTCCCCCTCCCTACCTCCCTCCTCCCTCCCTCAGGTTTATTTGAGGCACCTCCCATTCTCTTTCCTCCATCTCAGATTCCGAAGATAGCTAGGTCCGATAGTCGTGGGTGAGTGTCAGACTCATAACATATGTCTGTACCCATGTCTTGACTTCTCTTATATTCTTTCCTCCAATAACGTAATGTTTACAGTATATGGTAGTACTGCAGGTTCATTTCTTTGAACAGAGAAAGATTGATTCTTACTCTGAGACAAGTCAATTCCTAAAGGAAAGGCAAATTCTTTTCTCACAAGATATGGAAGAGCAGTTGAATTAGTTGATTCAATTGAATAGCAAGAAGGATGAGATCCTCACTCTCTTAAGACCTTGTAATTTTCAACAATCTTATTCAAGCAAATTCACTCCATAACATCTTCCATGGAGACAAAATCTTCTTGAGGTTTTGAAGAGACTCCTCCAGGAGCCTTCGGCTCATAAATTAGCTTTAGAAGAGATTTACAGCAAAAGTACGAAACTGAACCTACAAGATTCATCTAAAAGCAAGTTCAGTTGACAGGTACCGACCTGCAAACGAGCACGTAACATAATATTTTGTTGCACACAGATGAACATCCATATACATTAGCTGGTGCAATGAATATACCTGTAATCAGGCAGCGAGCATGGGGAATGCTACTAAAAAAACTTAAATTCCTGACACAATTAAAAAAATTAAGAAAAACAAGAAACGTAAGAGACAGTAAATAGAACGTATTAATTAGGTATATTAACCTTGACATTGTTAAGGGATAAACTGTTAAACTTTGGCATATTTAATGATAGATGTTAATTGATTCTTATAACATACCGTTGTTTGCTACTATTACTTAAGAAATGTAGTCACTTAATTCTCTTTAATTACTGCTCTAATGATAGAAAAACCATACCAGCCAGGTACCGGCAAACAGGACCCTGGTATGCCCTGATTTTAGCGAATGTCCCAAAGCACCTCCTGTTGCACCATATTGAGGTGTACTACCCCGTATAAAGGAGTGACTCCGTAACACTACCTCTCATTTCTACCAAGGGATTGACCCCGTAATACTGCCTTCATATTGATGTACATACTATACCAGCCACCTCAATCTTTAAATCCTTGAAAGATCCATTTAAACATCACATCCAAATGCTCAATTCTATTCTCTTAAACTATATTTTAAACAGTTCAGAGAATTAGACCAGTATAACCAGATAACAACTAAAGACCAACTGATATCAAATACAGCATCTAACACACATATTGCACATAGGTGATTGTGCAAAAAATTTTATTTTCGCACCCATATCTCTGGTCTCTATGGCTGATCTTACACTGTCACATCCAATAAGAGTAAACAAATCCTCGACTGATTCAAAATCCATTCCCCTCTGCAAGCTTATGCACACCCCGAAAGATGGAGATATCTATTGCTCAGCATAATTGGTTCACTAACGTGAATTGAACTGAAGAACTTTCCTAAACTAAGCTAGAAAACATTAATATAAAATTAACATATATGAAAGCAATAACTGAAACATGGAAATGCTGCATTAGTATATCCTAAAATGTTCCATCTATATGACAATAATTAAGGCAACAAGAAATCAAGATAAAAAGAACTATTTTGATACAATTTAGGAGAAAATGGAAACTAATTTACCTTAGCATGAAAGATAACCTCCTTGTCATATCCGCTAGATGAATAAGATTTGATAAGGCTGTTCATGATATCACTTTCACACCAGATCGACAAAATATCCTTTGGGCAGAGTACAGTTGGAGATTTTGATATCTCAGGGCTTAACCTATTTTCAACCTGCCCCTTGAAAGTACCAGAAGTCTGCTTTTCATAAATCTCACCTTGAAGTAATTTTTCCTGAAAGAATAATTCATGTGCAATAATTTCTAAAACAGCACCCTGGCACTGGTACCTACAAACAGGTACAAAAACTCATTTAGATCAAGTGGAAAAGCACTCAAGTTGCAATGATCGATAATGAAGATAAATTTGTGTTAAACTTTATTAATGCAAAATTATGTAAATACCTGAATGACAACCAATCAATCTCATCATTATTCAAATTTTTCTCTCGAAGATCATTTTCGGTTTGACTAGCCGACATACATGATGACAAGTGTTTCCAGAACATTTCTGAGCTTCTAATCTTATCTACGACATGTATATATTGGTTTCCTCCTTCCCACAATGCCTTCAAGAAGTTTACGATACTGAGCAGTAAACGAGGAGCGCTAGTAAAATAAAAAAATTCACTGTGTTAAGCACACAATCATTTTGCCAATTAAATAATGTGTAATGTAATGAAATAGTAAATAGGAAAAACTTCATGATGGGGAATTAGGACTATAGTCCTTGACTTCAAAATGTGAAGCAGTATAAAGCAAAATATGAGAAGGATGTGCTAAAATTATACAGATCAATAGATATTATGTACCAATGCATATACTTTTCATACAGCTAACATGCTTAATTTATGATGCACGAGACTGAAGGTAAATATTATTTTGTTTCACTAGCAAATTATGTAATGTTTGACAGGCCGAAAGGCTTAATATTACTTAAAGTATCTGATTTTCTGATGACCTACTTTTCCGACCAAGGATTAAGGTGCTGGAGGGCAGTCCGTGTTACCCAGCATGTCCCATGTCAGAGCCACTGGCACAAAGCATTACCATATGCAAGCAACATGCATGTCCTTGGCATACCATGGTGCCCATGCAAGTCAATAGTTAGCACAGCATGTATTGTGTGCAGCAAGGCACAGACACATGGTACTTGGAACCTCTGTTTCTTACGAGAAACTAGAAGTAGCCCTGAGTTAACACTGCCGCTGAAATGAAGAATACTAGCGAAAAATAGAAGTGCATATCACCATGTGCCCACAAAGATAATCAACATGGTTACCTGTTTGTAAGAATCTCAGATCTTTCAACATATTTCAAAATCGAGTCAATGGGGCTAGTTCTTTTAGAGCTTAATGGCTCAATAACAGGGGAGACAACTCGCTGACTTTTCATATCACCAGCAGCATTTGATGGTACCTCCTCTTTCTCCTCAGGCAATATCACAGAAATAAGGAGAGCAGGCTGTGAGGATGTAAATCCCAGTGCCAATAATGTCAAAATCAATAGCAATAGGAAACATAAAATCATAGAAATTCACTGACACTTGCTAAAAGATAGGAAAAATGCAGAAAATTGAAAAGCTAGGAACAGGTAAATAAAATCAGATGAAAATAGAATGAAATATTTAAGAAAGGCCATTTAAAATCTCATAAGCACAAATCTCCTAAGTCACATGATGCTCAGAGCAATAAGAGCTACCATATACATAACATTAATTTTATCTTCAAACATTAAAAAAATCTTTTATCATTATATTACTTTCCAGAGAAAAGTTAGTCCATTTTTTTTAACTCAAACTCATCTGACATTGCTATGCATCTCTTCTCATAAATTATAACGCAAAAGAAACCTTCCAATCATCTTCCCTGTTGACCTCTCTAGAGGTAATAGTACATCTGCAAATTTAAGAAACAGTGTAGGTCATCCAGATCTACCAAGGGACTGCTACATCCTACCATGACTTGGAATAAACGTCGTCAAGCCAGTTTGCATGATAAAAAAAGTTTCTTATGTTATACATATCTTAGGCAGCTAAACTCCCTACAGACAAGCCTACCAAATTGCATAATAAAATGTTTTATAACAACTAGGTTCAAGCCAAAGATTCAGAAATTATCCAGCATATCACTCAAAATGATGTGATGCGAGTACAAGCAACTTCAATTTGCAGCAGCCAAGAAAATTTTGATGCCTATGAACTCCTACTTCAAGGAATTGAAGAAGCAAGGAAGGTCATATCAAAATACAATAGTTCCTAAACATCTCCCTGATTTGTATCTCAACTCCTATATCCATGTAGCATCATACAACCAATGTAGATCTTATCGGTTCCATTCCTCCAGAAATTCCAAACAGTCTCGCTCAACTTTCCACTTCATTTTGTCAAGCAAAGGTTGGTACATATTTATTGATTCCCCTCCTCCAGAGGATCAGGCCCAAAAATCTTGTTGGAACAGTAACCATCTTTATATATCTGTAGAGCTATTATCACAAAAAAAACCTTGCTTCAGCCAAAAACACAATGTATGCTGCTCAGAAGACAGCTCTGACACAACACGTTGGATGCTATCTTGACAATTTACCATCATTCATAGCGAACAAAAGCACCAAGATACTAGGAAAGTTTATTTCTTTTTTCCAGCACCTCAATGAAAATAAATTTAATGAACACAACAGCTTGTTATCAAAGGCAAGGGTAAGAATTAACAAGTGCGTAAAGCACCAAATGCAAAACCTAGCAGATGTATTGCGATCTCAGAAGCATATTTTAAGCAAGGACTAGTAAGTCTAGTATGATAGTAGACTTCCAAATAATGATGGTAAGATAAATGCTAAAAACAGTATATATGCTCTAAAAGCCTCAAGTAAAAATAAGGCACCACATGCAACTGATAACCACAAAAAGAAAAAAGAAAAGAAGGAATCAAGGTTTCAAAAACTGTCGAAAAGGGATGGTACGAGCAGTACCATACCATTATGTCAGAAAACCAGCCCCAGTACATAGTGTGTTGGAATGGGATGCAGTCCCATACCATATATCATTCCCTGGTACCATACAGTCCCGTTAACAAACCAATACAAGGTCCAGTACCGGTATTTGAAACCTTGAATGAACAACTAATCAAAAGTGTCCCTAATGATTATTGGAACTCACTTTCCTGACCTTGCCTAGATATCGAATCTGTCCACCTTTCACCTACGTAACCTGACCCATCATGTTCCAGGGGTTGGGTACACAAGCAAGGCAAGCAAGATATGATAGATGGGGCAGGCCATCAGGACTGGCTTTAAGTCGAAGAAGTCCAAGTTTCCTAGTCAAGATAACCCATTAGTAATAGATGAACAGATTATTATAAATCAAAAAATTTTGTAATATATATGATATAAGGAAACCAAGACCTCTCAAGCCACAGTCTCAAAGCTAATTTCACCCTCCCTCTGTTTCAGTCCCCTTTTCAATAGTTTCCTCAATCTGGTCAGAGTTTTCTCAACTAAATCCCTGACAATGATATTTCAGATTAAAATTCTAGCATAAGCCCTCAGGAAATGGTCCATGCATGGCCAGAATCCAGAATTGCAATCCATTGTCAGCTTGGTTTCCATACACTTCTTCCACTCCTCACCTTTAAATCGCTTTAACACTTCTTAATTCTTAGGTTAGATGGAGTGGTCGATCAACATCTTTCATCCGTTCTCTAGTGGCACCTGAAAAAGGCCAGCTCCAGTCATAGTTGCCAGACCAAGGGGCATTTGATGAGGATTTAGAGGAAATATTGAAACTTATCCATGTTAATGTGGGTAGCACCACACAACTGATCACAACCCCAATCTCCTCCCTTTCCTCCTCTCTTCATTTACTTTACCTTCCTTTGGTCAAAACAGCTAGTCAAAGATCAGCCTTGCTGACACCACTAGCATCTTTGGACCGGACCTGCTCACCTACTAGCAGGACAGATCAGGTTCACGTCAGGACTACTGTCTTGATACCAGTAGTCAAACTAATCCAAATTGACCCATCACCGTCTCCGCTCCTTTTTTTTTCTACAAGAACTTCAACATGGTTCTGTGTATCTATATGATTGCACCATCGCATGCATGCTAAGACGTCATACTTTTAGTTGGTTGTCAGAAGGCAGTACAAAGAACACCATTAACAATTATCCTGCATCTTATGGACTTGCAAGCTTCATACGTACATTAAGAAATACTTTACCTAAGTGTTAAAATTTCTTAGAGTTTTAATCAAAGGATGTTGAAATTTGTATCACTAAAGTTAATATTATATTTTAATAGGAAGGGGAAAAAAACTGACCTGATAACAAGAAGCAGAATTTAGAAGGTCAAAAATAGCAATGATCAGCTCTTCATTTCTGTTAACTTCCTCATCTAGAATGAGACAGATGGTACTACTTAATTCTCTGATCTGAAAGTAAATAGCAGGAAATGAAAGGAACTTAGATACTTTGGCAAATAATAACTATAAACAAATAATTGCATTTCAGGATTCAGGTCTATGATATGAAACCTGTATAGTATCAGTAAAAACGTTGACATTCTCCATCGAATATGACTGAAATTTTGATGCTATGAAGCATAAAATGGAAAGCACTCTTGTAGCAGCCATTTGCACTGCCTATATATAAAACCCAAACAATCTTTTAGAGAATCTAACCTCCATTATATGAGCTAGAAAATGTTCTAGGTACTATGGTCTATACAGAACAACAAAATGATTTATCAAAGAACATGCCAGAGGTACATATTGACCAAATTGTACAGACAGCTTTAAAGGAAATTTATATTATACTGCTTATAGAGTATAACTCAATGTGACATCATCAGCAGATGCAGTCTAACCAAAACAAATGCATAAACTAAAAAAAATTAAAAATAAGCTATGACCGAGATATCAGACATGCATTTTTAGAACCCTGTGCAGTACAAACAACCATAGATATATACAAGACCAAACAACAAGTACTGATTTTAATTGAAATGCTTTAAAAAAGAGAAAAGGATGACATTAGCCGCAAGTTAGGCAACGCAGCATTTCTTTTTTTATTTGTTTATAGTTGTTGGAGTCTTGGAGAGGACCTATAGGCATTTGACTTACCTAAACAAAACTAGAGCAGACAACTCAACTAGAATACAAGCCTTAAGGTGCATGAGAAAATGCAACAAGTTGTGACTTGAGCCAAACATTAGCAATATCAAACTATGTTGCTGTCTTGCCGACCGATCTTTCCAAAAGTTTATCATTATTTTATTGAATTGTCTTGTACACCATGAACTCGGGCATCATCTAGATGCCTGCCTAGCACCTAGGTAACTAGGTTGCTCCCTGGTTGCCTCTCTCATCTATCATCTTTCAAAGTTTTGGATAAAATATCTGCAAGAATTACGAGTTAAATATGAAAACACAAAAGCAGGCCCAAGCTTGATATTTTTAGTGTTTTCAATATCATTTCAGTCGTTATGGGAGAAGTTGGCTATGGCAAACCATTAGGACAAAAAGGCATTTGTTTTGAGGCTGAAATATCAAGAACTGATAAAACACACACACACACACACACATAGAAAGAGAGAGACAGAGGTGAACTGGGCTCCTCATGACCGAATTTGGGATTGGATCCAGCTGGTTCGCCAGCAATGGATCTCAATGCTCTAACACTCCCCATTTAACTCCTATCTCATTCCCTTGTCGTGGAAGGAAAAAAATATCAAATCGGAGAAAGGTTTACAACTTACAACTCTCCCTTTCTCTTCTCCCTCTGTCTCCTCTTGCACTTTTTCTCATTCTCTCCCTTGTAAGCTCTCTCAATTTCTCCCTCTCCCTCTCGCTCTCTATCTCTCATCTCAAAGATACCCTCCCATTCCCCCCCTTCTCTCTCTCTCTCTCTCAGAGACACCCATTGTCTCCACTCTCCCTTCTCTCACTGAGCTTTCTTTCACCCTCTCACACAAATGCTTGACCCTTCCGTGTCTCTCTCTAAGGCCGACGGGCTATCTAGTCACAACGACAAAGGCCAAGGAACCGCCCTCCTTAGAGGTCCTCCCTAAAGATGTCTAGGATATGGTAACTTGTGTATATAAGATCCTTGGCTTGAATGACAAAGTTGAATGGGCATCCATAGTAACCAAGTGATCATCATTACATCATTCTAAATTAAAAGAAAAACCAAATAAAAAACAAGGAACCACCCTCCTTGGAGGTCCTCCCTAAAGATGTCTAGGATATGGTAACTTGTGTATATAAGATCCTTGGCTTGAATGACAAAGTTGAATGGGCTTCCATAGTAACCAAGTGATCATCATTACATCATTCTAAAGTAAAAGAAAAACCAAATAAAGAACAAGGTCATTCCCATTGCTTTTGGTTTCGCGCTGAGGTGGCCTTCGCTTCGTTGGGACGAGCTGGTCGAGATGTGGTGCCCAGTCACTCACATCGGTGAGGGATGCGCTATGCCACATGTCCTTACCCTGAGAGTACTGCTTTAGCAAAGCTAACGGTAGGTCAGACAGGTCTTGGACCATCCTTTCATAGGCCAGACCAGCCACTTGGCTTACTACTCTAAAAAATTTATTTTCTTGTACCATGCTTATTTCTGCAACATTAGTGCTTAACTATTTTAGACTTGGTATTTATCATTTCAAGGTTACTATTTATCCTGGCCATATTGTTCTTTATCACCGCATGCTAAGTGTTTAATCAAATGTGAAAGGTCGGAAGTTAAAGTTGAGAACTCGCTTTTTCCATTTATCCAGTAGACTATAGGTATTTGTTATGGCAATGTTACTGTCTACTGTGTAAGGCTAACTATTTATTCTGTAGTTATCTCCTTACCTTTCTTCATTGCTATTACGAAGAAGGCTTGATTTGACTATCATGTCTCCAAACTTTTGCAGCTTATTTCTGCAACTCTGATGCTTACTATTATGAACTTGGTGTTTATCACTTCAAGGCTAATCTTTATTCTAGCCATGCAAATCTTTATCTCCACGTGCTAAGTGTTTGCTCAAATTTGGAAAGCAGGAAGTCAAAGATGAGATATTGCTTTTTTGCTTATCTAATAAACCATAATTTTTCACTAAATCTATCTTACTGTTTACTTCTTAACCCTAACTTAAGTTATCTCCTTTTATTAGACGGGGTGGAGGGATGTGCAAAGAAGGCAGTGGGGTTATGCTCCTCGGCTTCTTGAAGAATTTTCTTTTGCTAGTTTAGGGCTTCTTCAAGATCTTGAATCTAAGGTTAGAAGAAGTCCATTGTGAGAAAGGGAAGAGATTTCAGAGAGAGATGTCAAGAGAAGGAAGGAAAGGAAGGGGGAGGAGGAAAGATATCAAGACAAGGAAGGAAAGGAAGGGGGAGGGATGAATTCCTTGTCTCCTCTCTTGAGGGAGGGAGTTCGAACAAGGGAATCGGAGAGAGAGGAGGGAAGTAGAGAGATCTTAAGACAAGAGAGGCAGATCTCTAAGGAGAGGAAAAGAGAATGGTAGAGAGAGTAGCAGAAGAGAGAGAGAAAAGGGGGAAAGAGATTGCAAAGAAAGGAGAAAGAGGAAGAGAGAGCAAGGGAGGTAGCGTAAAGAAAGGGAGAGTTGAATGCCCTCTTCAATTTGACTTTTTTTTTCCTTTCATAATAATAAAGGGAGTCGGGGAGGAGTGAACGGGAAAGCATTAGAACATCGAGATCCATGCCAATCCACTGGCTAAGGAACTGGCCAGATCCAGTCCCAAATCCGATTGTGAGCCTAGTTCACATATATATAAATATACATACATACATATAAACACATACATTCATGCATGCATATATTCGAGATAATATGTGGATGCCTAGACAACAACCAAGATAAGGTCGGTCTTAATCGGATGATTGGAGGCCTGGTAATGATGATTTGAGCTATTGGACATGATCTATCTCTAAACTGTCAAAAACTCATGATTTGGATATCCCTAAGATATGCATTGCTTATGCATGCATGCATGCATTCCTATGTACATACATACGTATGCACATACATACACACATACATACAGAGAGAGAGAGAGAGACCGCGTATGTGCTAGTTCATCTGATTGTGGAATTAACTTCTTGGCTATATGTGTGTTAATATTTTTGCCTGGACTAGCTTTAAGAATGTTGCATTGCCATGCCTTATCACTGCAAGAATATTTGCTCGTGTACAAATCATGATGCATGCGGATGAATATGAAGTTGTTGACTACCGCTACCATAGATTAACAATGTGCATAGTCCAACTATCTATACATATGTTCGTGCACACCTACATGTCTCTATGTGTGTGTGTGTTTATGAGAGAGAGAGAGAGAGAGAAAGATTTAGATCTTAGCTAATATTCTCTTGAGAAGAGGGGTTCCAATCCTACTAGTGCAAAATCAATGATTTGTGTATAAATTGAAGAACTACGTTTTTTGATTATGATCCCGATATTTAAATACTCAAAAAAGACAAAAAGTATCTAAGTTATCTTACATATGCTGATTGAATTTGCGTCCTAATATATATGGCAGATCATATTAACAGAGAATCCAAAACCCAAATCTTGCTTTAGAACATAGATTATCATGTCTCATTAAATCATCCACTTTTGAATGATATATGCATAAGAATTTTTCAACATTTGATTTTGTCTTGACATAATTTATGCCTTGTAAATTATGTTCAAAGTTGTTGATTGATCTTCAACTTAAATAATCTTTGGTTTTGCACTTTTAGGATAGAAGCCTCAGTTCCACCAGGAGGATATTAGCTCAACCCCTCTAGCAATATTACAAATAAAGTAGGTATCCTCCTTTACGTATCTTGTGTAAGCGCAACCTGTTTAAAAGGATGACACCAATAGTGTAGCACTCATTTCTGTGGGAAACCCTTCTCATAAAAATTCAGAACAAACACATCTAATAATAGAATAAGTTGATTCTAATATAATAATGTTTAAAAAGAATATTTAAGGGAAAAAGGATTTCTTGCTTTTGACTAAGTGTTCTTTTCTGTCTTTCTGCATGTGTGCATGAGTGAATGTGCATATACTTTAAGAATCAGAAGCAAGTTTTTTTTTCCAATTTCATTCTAATAAAAAAAACACCATATGTGAATGTTTAAACTATTTACTAAAATATGTACATAAGTAAATATTTGCATGAACACCTAAACACAAGCACATTTCTGGTTTAATTATTCTTAGTTTATATTTAATGTTACAGGCCATGAACAAATGTTGCAACATCAATAAACCAATATTGTTGAGTTATATTAACTCATTACTCTGTTAGGCAAAAGGTTCACCACAGAGTATTCACTCTTAGGCTAATGAACACCAATAAGACCTCCCAAGTCCCAACACAAAAAGATTGCCCAGGATTGAAAAAGATAATAATAAAAATGAGCAATAAAATTAAGGTGCAAAGACCACAAAGGATACTTTTTGTCAGCTTCTAGTATCTTAGTGAGATTAACCTCATTACTCTTGATGCGGAAATTGAGTAATTCATCAATAGAACTGAACCAAGCAGGATGAATTCATTATGGAGGGAGTCTACATGGTGGGGACTATTGCCCAGGTCAGGCAGTTAGATTAGACAAGAAAGCATAACAGGTGAGGGCTCAAGGTCCCTGAGATACATTTTGATATGATACCAAGATACTTTCAAGTTATGGAAAAGGAAAAAGAAAAGGAGCCAAATGGCAGGTCTGTTAAAAGGGAAAACAATGAGCATCTCTCTAAGAAAACTCAACTCAGGCACAACATCACCCACAATAGCTATGAATCATACCAATGAATTGGCACATAATGTAGAAGATTAAAAATATGAAAACAGCCAGTTTATTCTGTTTAAATCCTCCATACCAATGGTGACCTCAACTACAATGCAAAGCCCAATCAGGCCCCTTGATATGTCACAGCAACCTGACCTTTTCCAATGATGAATTCTGCAATACTCAACTTGTTATATGCATCTTCAGAATGAATATCCACAATAGTATTACCAGACTTCATTCTTTGCATGTGTGGCATGCAATCCCAGCAAGATGTACCAGATTATACAGAGCCAATTACAAGTGCAATTTGCTCAATGATGCTAACACATGGGAGCTATGGATATAGTCAACTCGCTATACATCAACAAAGTTATTCTAACTGATGCTTAAACTACCAGTCATGCCACCACAGTAGAATAACCTGACCCGAGACAACTCTATTTTCAACTCCCTACCATAACACACTCTCCGATCATAATTTCTTCTGTTCGACCACAAAAATAAAAGGAATTACGCTGCTTGATTCTTTTTCACAAAATGCTGCTACCATCTTATTAAACAAGTTAACATTTCCAGATAGAAAGGATTAGACAAAAGTATCGAAGTAGATTGAAGAAACCAAAACAAACAACTATCATAGCTTCACTACATATAAGTGCAATAGTGAATTCTTAATATTCAGCATGCGCATGCCTATTAAACTTGAGGTCAAGATATATTATGTCACCATGATCCTTAAATTGCTCCATATCATGCAGGGGAGCACTGTGGTGGGGCGCGTCGGTCGGCCGCTGCTCACACCAAGCCTATCCACGCCTTGGCCACTGACTTTGGCGTCCTCCTTGGGTTTGGATGATGCCTCGATCGAACTTAGGCAATGCCAATGGATTTGCCGATCGGAACTCCTTGAGATCTTTGTCGAAGGATCGGGATTACTGGCTGCAGCTTACCCCGAGGCTTGCACAAGAAGATCGGTACCCTTGGAATCCTTGTCCAAGGATCGGGATTACTGGCTGCAGCTTACCCCGATGATTGCACAAGTTGAATCAACACTCAAGCTAAGGACAATGAGAGGAAAGATTGTTGATTCGATTCCAATAAAACAAGAACAATCTGGTGGGGGATTGACTTATCCCAACACTAGCCTAATCTAGCGGGTTTATCCCACATTAGCCCAAGTTTTAGACAAACCTAAGGCCGAAATACATAGGCACAAGGCCTCCCAAGTCAATAGGCCGACACACTCTTAGGTGGAAATACAAATGCTCAAAGATGTCCTCAACTAGTCCTAACCTATCCCTTAAATAGACTCAATACAAGAGCAATTCGAAATTCAAAATTCAAAGACTCAAACTGAAAAGGAAATGATGGCTGGCTCGTGCGCATGGGCGCAGTCTGGTGGGGGCGCTCGGACAGCGTGCGTTGGTGGGCGCGCACAGTGGGGGCGCCTAGATGGGCGCGCACTGGCAGGTGTGCGCGGTAGTGGGGCACCAGGCTAGGCGCGTGCATGGGTGCACCCGGGCGGACGGGCGTGGGCGCACGCTGGCAGGTGCGCGCGGAAGTCTCGCTCGAATGGGCGCTGGCAGGTGCGTGCGGAAGTCTTGCTCAAATGGGTGCGCACGTGGGTGCGCGCGGACGGACGGGCTGCATCAATGCTGCATCAATTCTCGGTATGAGGGGTGTACCGAATTTCGATATGCCAAACAGATCCCGTATCGAGTCTACTGACAATGCACCAGCATAGTACATGTATAGAATCTGGTACCGAGACTGCAGACCTTACCGGGTATGGCCTATTACAACCCAAAAGAATTATCTTTTCGCCTTTTTCTCTTATATTTTATTTCTTTAATACTATACTTTTGCAAAAATATGGTAAGTGCATCGATTAAATGCTTGAGTGATCCAATTGGATGTGCAATTTATTTTTTTAATTACTAATGTAATACAAAACTTGCAATAACCGCACCACTCCGAAAAACTACATGCACATAGACAATACAAATATATGTAGGTTAACAGAGACTGTAAATTAATGAATAATATTGACGATCCTAGTGCATTGAGATGAATATCTAGTGCTAGCATTGATTTGACAAATGAACAAAGGAAGTGTTGAGTGTTGTTTAGTGTAATTTTAGGTGAGATGTTTTGAAGACTAAAATATACAGCTTTTCTCACTGGATTTTTTTCGGTTTTAGCAGTGTATGGTTGAAAAAGATTTAATAGAGTTTAAGATTTGAGAGATACCTTAGCATTTAAAAGTTGAAGTTTTGACCCAACCCCAAAGGTCTAGAATTTGAACTAAAGACAAGAAGTCAACTCTCATTCCTAGTAAATTCGAATTTTTGAGTACTTTTATTGAACTTGAATAGGTCGTTTTACATGCAATACTCTTAGTAAACAAAAATAAAAGAACTAAAACAAAATTCACTAAAATGGTAATTATGTAATTAACTTTGTTCTATTAGTCTATTTGTTGGTCTGCTTGCTCCCAGATTGTTCCAACCTTCACAAGGTGGAGAATAGGAAAAATTGCTTTCTAGGGAGTATCAATCAACAATGGACAGCACTGATGAATACTGATGTAGTGCCGGCACACTTGATTTTGATCCTTTCTATAAATCAATGGATGTAAGTTCCATTCATATTTAGTAAACACAACCTGTATATTTTAGAGAAACTTTACATGGAGATGTAGATTGAAATGATAAAAAAAACGTAGAAAATGAACTTACAAACTCAAAAGAGAAATAAAGCACAGAGTTGGGCTTACAGAATTACGAGAAAAGGAAATCAATGAAACTGCTGCTGTAACAACAGGCATTGGTTTAGTTGTAGATGAAAGCACTGTCTGGATGAAGCCTGGTATGTTGGTAAATGTTTCCTGAAATTTTCCAGAATGGGCAACAATAATATTGTTACATATTGCATAAAAGGGAACAAGATATTCAATGGACAAAACATGTGTCAGCAAAAAGGAAGACCTATCAAAGAAATAATAAACATGAAACAGAATAGATAAAAACAAAATGTAACCTAAAAGATGTTCGAGATTTTATTTTTCAGAACATTTGATACAAGGACTTGATAATTATAGGATAAATAAGTCTCATAATATGCAACATGGATAAATGTAAAAAATCAGCACAGCATCTGAACTTGACTAATATAATAGCACTTAAAATTCATTCATCTCAACTGCATTGATGGAACAATAACCAAAGCGAAGAAAACATTACCAAACAATTTTAGTTCAACTGGTTCTGGATTAATCATACAAATGTACTCTATGGTAGCCAATAGTTAATGTATCAGAATGTATCATACAAGAGGTTGTATCTTTTATACATCTCACCAGAATAAGAACTATAGTAACAAATGGAAGGTTTAGTCATGTGTCGATCTCATTCTTAGTGAAGGATTAGAATTCTGCATTAAGAGAACATGCCAAGCCAACCTCAAATAGGAAAAGTCACTCAAATAGCAGGAAAACAAAGGGTTATCCCATGATTCCATGTCTATAACAAGCTATACAGATCCTATATTGCAGTTTTCCCCATCCAAGGGCAAACTGGAAAGTGTGTTTCGGTTCTTTCCTGGACAGGAAGTTAAAAAATATTTACATGGTGAAAGCATCTTAAAACAATATTCTTTATTACATTGTCATTTCCTACTACGCCTAACACTTCCTTAATTTATGCACTCTCAGCCTTGCATTACCTGATTTTTCAGAGGCCTGATTTTTCCAGACATCTCTTAGAAATCATCTCCACAGTACACATCATATGATCCTTAGCTCTTTGAACTACATGTCATGCACAATGTACTGATTCATACAACTAGAGTCATATAACCATTCGGACTATAACTTTAGACCATGCAACTATGTGCTTATTATAAGCAAGTCAAGTAACCTAATGGACTTAAAAGATTACACGGAATGCTATGCATAAAAATTATAAGATCATCACATAAGGAACATGTGAATGTGGAAATTAATCTTGGCAGAAATTAAGAGATTCATATTATGTTCACTACTCAGCTAGCAACTAACACCAGAAAGTCTGATAAACAAGTAATGAATATTTGACAATGCTATTAGCAGGAACCAAAATTACCTCTGATAGATCTGCCAGAATGGAGTATACTATATCAAATGCAGAGCACACAGCAAGCTGTACATCTTCAATCTCCTTTAGCTCATAATGGTGACTGATATACAATTGCTATTTTTTCAATTGAAAACAAGAAAAAGCTCAGAATTCAGAATTTAATGTGTATGCACGGCAAAGATTAAAAGAACACAACATTACTGACCTCCAATGCTTGCCTTGAAATACACATAACCTGACAAAGAACATTGTGCACTGAGGAGTCATAAATTATAATGTCCCGAATCATGGATCCAAGTTTATTCGGAACGTGGGTTGCTTTTATGCAGCTTTTCATCACTTCTAACACCTACTTAAAAGCATGTATAGTAAAATCAAATCATTTTTCAATGACTATTGACATGGTAACCCAAAAATATCATGGTCTAACATGTAAAAATTCATATATAGAAGTTTCAAAAATAATAAGTGAAAAAAATCCAGCACTTAACCACAAGATATCAAAAAATGTAATCAGCAGCAAGCACTAGTCAAAACTCCCAGAGAAAAAGAGTCGAACAACAAAAATAAAGATTTATATAGATAGATATAGATGGATGGATGGATGGATGGAGAGGGGGAAGAGGGAGGGAGAGGGGGGGGGGAGCAAAGAGGCACCTTCAATGTCACTTTCCAGCGATTATACTTCAACTTGTAATTCCAATGCATATGATTAACCAGTACATATTGAAGAGAAAATACAACAAAAGCAGAAACCGTAGTATCGGCTGCCCCTTTTCCCACAAGTTCAACAGTGAAATCAAGCACTGCATTGACACAGTGAATTATCAAAGAAATGAAGAGATAAACAAACAAATGAACATAAAATAATGATTCAGCTGAAATATATGGAAGAATACAAGTATGCATTATCATATAAAAAGCATCATCAGTAATTTATAAATCTGAATTCTGTACATGCTGTCTGACAGTCCTCCCAAATACACCCCTGAGCTCTCCAATCACCCTACGGGCGTCCTAATACATACACTTTTTCTATTTTTACTAGATTCACCTTTCTGGATTTGGCACATTCTCCCTCATGAAAAAAGAGAAGTGAAAAAAATAAAACATAAGGATACCTTTATTTATCTAAAATCAGATTGAGTTTAATTCATTTCATCTTATGTGCATCACACACACCAAATGCAATGCAAATAACAAAATCTAGTCTAGGATATTTGAATTCTTTGGCCTGCTTGGATACTTCGTTGTCATGTTTGCAAAGACATCTCCTAAGATGAGAGCTGGCCAAGGCAAGGAGCCGGCATGACAGAGAATTGGGGACTGCTAACTGATAACTGAACCCCAAAGGCACAAATTGTTAAGGAATGAGCCAACAAAGTATCAAAAAAAAGTGACCCAGATCACACACAAAGACTAAAACTAGTGCAATAAAACAGTCCAGTTAAGAAAATAAATGAGCTACTTAAAAGGGATTTGAACTTACATCCTCTCGCAAACTTTGCTTTGATACAATGTTAACCATCAAGTAAACCTCAAAAGTTCAAGTTGTTATGGAATAAGTCAACAATGTATATCCTGCTTAACACATCCCCATCTCCCTCTTGCACAATAGGCAGGACCAAATCAAAAGTTCAACTTGTTAACAGATGAGTCAACAATATATATATCAGGCTTAACACACCCCCTTCTCCCCCTTTCACAATAGGCAAGGCCAGATGCACTGATCTGCCACCCAATCCCTAGTGTTACGGTATACCACAAATCATCTTTCTATATAAAATTTTATATCCTTCCGGGACTCCACAATCAATCAAAGACTCAAATCCCAAGCCAGCTCCCACTACTAAAGGGAGTTAGCTTGGAATATCCTAGTTGGACATCCAAATAAGACTTATAAACCATCAAGCAAACTGATGCATTGAGATCATGTCAATATTTTCAAAAAAACAACCAGATTAACATATGCAGAATCAGTAACAAAAACTGTGTCAAATTAGACCAACTTCATCAGAAACCAAACCAACAAGAAACAACACAAAAGGGAAAAAAAAGGTATGGCTTGCTAGAACAGCATTTGACGGACACAGAAAGCTATATTGTATCTTGTTCATTTGTAAGCATGGTTCAAACAATAAGATTTAATATTTTACATAGGTCAAAGCAAGTTTGCATCGGATGCAAAAACTTTCAAATAAAGCTAATAAACAAATGTAATCAAAATCAAATAAAAAGATATAAGGTTTGGCTTGCTAGAACAACATTTGATGGACACAGCAACCTATGTTGTATAGCACAATAGCAGTAACATGAGCAACAATATATAGCACAAGACTGCAGAAGGGGATAAGCTGAGAACAAATTGTAAAAGATGAAAATGTGCCTGAAGTTGTCAGTTGGAAACAGCCCTCACTTTCCCCATCATCCACCAAAAGCATCCTAGCGAGCCCTCCTGAAAGCAACCACGTGCCACTGGAAAAAAAAACTGCATGCCTCAGAGAATAAAAAGAAGAAGAGGAAGATAAATATAAGGATAACAATGTCAGAAGTATCACCAAATCAGCAAGTCACAGTTCTCCAACAAGGGAATCAAATACAATGGAATACATAAAGGATAACAATAACAATAAACATGAGCCATAAGCAATGGCTCAAAGATGCGAGTGCAACAAAGAGAGGTATGTGATGGGAGAGGGATAGAGTAAGAAGACTAAGCAAACACTGGGGAAGAAGATAGGAGAGGAGGTGTAGGTCGTGATTCCAAGATCATGGAAGAATTAACTCATTGATCTTTAATGAAAGGAAACCTGAAGAGGATGCACCAAATGATGTGAAGAAGCCCATGAGTATGAAGAAAAGAACAGAAGAAGCATTCACCTAGCAAGAATACGAAATCAAATGTGACGGTTCAACATAAGTGAGAATGGCTTCATTTTAGAAGAAGTAGGGCATGCTACTAAAATGAGTGTTGAGCAGTTGAAATACATAAAGATGCCTTCCACTTTATATGACCAATTTGCCCAGGCATGTGACAACATAAATTGGTGGACAATGTTATGGTAGGAAGGGCTCGTTTGGTTCGCGAAAAAAGAAGGGGGAAAAGTGTGGTCAACGGGAAAGTAATAAGATGCCTCTTGTTTGGTTGGAGTTTTCAAAGGAGAGAGATGGAAAAGTTGTATTCCCATGGGAATATGATTCTCACATTTCATGGAAAAATCTTTTCCATGAGAAACATGGGAAAGTTACTTTCCATGAGGCGGAAATCACTCCATCTTAATTTTTTCCCAAAAAGGCCCTTCAGCATTAAAGAGGCATTAAAGACCTAACTTTTATTAAGGATATAATAGGAATTACACAACTTTTTCAGGAAAGTGGATGGTCAACCAAACATAAGCACTCTAAAAATCTGTCACTTTTCCATGTTAAACCAAACATGCCAAAAGTACATTCCCAAGCATTCTCTTCCTAGGAATCTTCTTCCCAGGAATCATATTCCTAGGGGGAGAAATGCTTCCCGTGAACCAAACGAGCCCGAAGTAATAACACTGACCCCAAACAAGGCATGTTCATGCACATGATTAAACTAAATACCATGATAGTTCAGCCAAACTGGGTTTCAACATAGCTAATAAAAAACATGCCCTACTAATAAAGTTTGCCAAATTGCAAACATAGTTCATCAAAGTGGAAATTGCAACAATACCAAACCCTCTCGATTTTACCAACTCTACACTGGGGAAGGCAACCTAGCCTTTGGCACAAAAGATCAAATTAACACAAGATAATCCACAAAGTGTCAAAGGATGAATGAACCCTAACAAGTTTCATAGCCCTGAATGAGTCTTATGCAACAAAAATTAAGAAGAGAAGGAACCATCCAATGACAAGCAATCAAATTACAAACAGAAATTAGACTTGCATATAAAATACCCTAATGAGATGCAAAAAAAAAAGAAAAAAACCTAAATATGGGGTAATGGAGCCACACCACGAGGTAGGTGAGAGAATCCAATATCTGTTGTCAACTACAAAGAAGAGAACACATGGAGCAAATAGTAATAGGAAGGTGGCATTAAATGTCATATGTTCCATGATCAAGAGCATGATTCTGAGATCATAGTAATATACAATAGCAACAGACATAACAGAGAATGCATCAGCATAATAGTTCGCTAGAATTTAAGGAAAAGGTTGCCCATGCAAATGAGAGCATTTTCCTCTTACCACTCTTCAAAATTAAAAAAAAAAGAAAATATAGGGTAATTTTTTAAGAGAGCTATTATGTATTATAAGCATTGACATGGAGAGGTGAAAGGACCCTAAAGCCAAATAAGAAATCAGTAAGTAATTAGGAATATTAATCAACATTATTTAAGCACACATGATCAACATCAACAATAGCATATGGCCTTATCAACCATTTAGCTTAAAAAATTGATAACAATAATGTTTGGGCTTGAAGCTCACCTTGGTGAACCATGTAATTCTGATGAGAAGACATTTGACTTCGATGCCACCTCAATAACATAAGAAGGAGCACTACATTGACATAAAAGCAACATTACCATCAGCCTAAAATATTTACACGAAAGATTATAAGCAATGTCATATATATATGCACATATATAAAAAGGTGTATATATAGACATATATAAGTGCCTCCCTCCATAAGTGTAATAATTGATAAATTATTAAGTATTTTAAAAAGGGATTCAAATGATGTAAAGAATTGGTAATAAGAACACAGAGAAGCAAGGAGCAAATATATGATTCCAATATTCATGTCACAAAAGTAATAGCATTTCCTGTTCCTTCATAAAGATGATGTGAAACGTGAAAACAATTGATAACCAAGAAACAAGGTTTGAAGTACTGATACCACTGCTGGTACTGGCCGGTGCATGGTTGGTACAAGTGCTGCCATGCTTCTGTACTGACAACTAATATGTGGTGATAACCCAGTATGATACAGGTATGTAACCTTTTTTATTTTTTATTTTTTATTTTTTATTTTTTCAGATTTGGTGTTGTTTAAGGACTGTAGTGTCGTTACAGTGTTTCTAGGGTCAAAAAAAAAGGGAACATTTGGAGTGTTTATTGTGCTGATAATGACACCTGCACCAATTTAATGCTTTTCTGTTTTTTGCTAGTTCTAGGGTTTCTTCTGGTTTTCTATTTCCAGGTATTTTTCTTATTATTTCCAATTTTTTGTTACTTACAATTTCTTTAAAATACAACAATTTTGAGAAAAATTTGTTTTAACAATAAAGTGCATGCGATGTTCATCGCATGCACTTGATTCATGCCTTCAAATAACATAGGAAGGTTTTCAAAATTTTAGCTTATTCAAAAATTTCATATGAATGTGTTATTTAATTAAATTTATAAAGTAATGATACAAACAAAGAACAGGCCAAATGAAAAATATTTCTTCATTTTTAAACAATATGAATATTTCAAAGATTCTACTTATTCAATTATTTATTTTTAAACAGCATAGTTTTGTTACAAAAAAGGATTGCTCTTTTCATTTTGTGACTTTCAGTCATTTCTACATGGCAAAGAAAAAGGAGCTGTGCGGTGTTTACCTTCCATGTCAATAGTTTTCTGCTTGGAATTGTTAAGCCACTGCGATTAACAATGTCTTTTTACATACATGCAAAAAAAAATATTTACTCATTATCGTGTCCTAGCTGTATTGTATCCTACCTTTTTCAAAATTTACCATATTGGCATGTCCGCATCAGATCGCATATATATCATGTACCTGTATCCATGCTTCATTGGTCAGCCACCCGGTGGATGCTCAAGCCAACTTCAAATGCAACTTGAGCTCCATGCCAGTTAGTACATATTTATCTCTCTCACCCCCCCCCCCCCCCCTTCTCTAATCCAAAAAAAAAAAGTTATCAGCAGCTTTGTTCATTGCATTGGTGTACTTGAAATGCCGGCACAAAATGTAAGGAAAATTGCTAATTCTTTTGGCAATTTCAATCATTAGCTACACGAATTGCACAGGGAGCAACGGTGCTTTCCTTGCAAAGTGCAAAGAGGGTTAGCTTAATATTCCAGCTTAATAATGGTAGAAGTGGCTTTGGATCGTTCAAACCTTTGTATGCTATCCAACTAACTGTGAACCTCCTTACTAACTACACACTAGATCACATGCTCTATTAGTGAGAAAGGACTCAAGACCTAGTCCAACCTGGTCTGCCCTGGATCGGACATGAGAGAGATCGGGTCTTGGGACCCTATGTCTCTCTAGATCAGGTCGTCCCATTTTGTCCCACAGGACAGATTGGGACTGATGCATCTTAACATTTAGGATGGCTTGGTGTCCCAGAACACTAATTTTTAAATTTTTAACTTTTATTTTTTTTTTATTTTTCTATTCTTTCCTGTTTTAATGGTTATCTAAGACTAACCCAGGATCATACCAATACCATACCAACTCAGCTACAAGCCTTGGTTAGAATCCTTCTCTAGTCCAACTATAAGACATACTCTGTTGCTGTAATGTTCTAGAGGCAAGCTTGACAGCAAGAATCTGTGATGAACATCATAGATGGCATTATAATTATATGATTCCATTTGATCCATATTCCATGCGTAGGCATCTATAGAAAATTAAAACATCCATGATATCAGTAGTCGTCTCTCCTGAATCCTGACTACAGAAAAAAGAATATATAGGTAGATTGCTTAAGTGGTGGTGGAGGTGACAACGAAGATGATGGTGATTCCAGTGGCAGCAGCAGTATCAGAAATAATGATAACGACAAAATGTTTGGATATATAGTGGAAAAGAAAAGATTCAAGAGAGCATCACAAGGAAAATGCCAAGTACAATAATTTAAAAACAAGGTTCTACATGCCCAAGTAATGCGAAAAAAAAGACATTAAGTAGAACGGGCTCTAGCATGTCAGGTTGGGTTGCTACCTCTCAACCCAGACCTGGACTTGTAGAGGATTTGCGTTTAAATTTTTTGACTCAAACCCTCCCAATCCAATGATTGCATCAAGTCTGAGTCCAGATAGTCAAAATTTAATAAGACACATCAGGTCTACAGGTTGGGTCAGAGTAGGTCAAGACTAGTACTCAACCAAACATTCAAATGGGTTTAAATCACATGTAGATCAGGTAGTCCAGTTCCAGGTCCCAAATAGAGAGCAATATTAATTAACTCGGTTCTATTCACGCCCTAATCATAATATTAGCAACATAATTCCAAACTATAATTAATTAATTTTATAAAAATGTGAGGAGTATAAGAGTGAAAGTATGCATTGTATGCCAGGTAAAGAACTGACTTTGGATCATGTCCGAATTTGGTTCAAGTTGGGTGTACAAAAATCAGTCCCATATCCATATCCTAATATGCAATATGATTAGGTTAGTACAATTTCACTAGGCCCAAAGCCAAAACTTTTGTTGGGTCTATTTTTGGACATCTACTGGCCGATAGGTCATTGGATCTAGATTGGGCACACAGGGTTCAGGTCGGGTTTTGTCCTTGGGTCCTAGTGCTAGGCCTGATCTATGGTATATAAAATATGCGGTACAACATTAAAATCCACATCACCCATAATACTATCATTGTGAATAAACATTTCTAGTCACAGTTACAAATACATAAATCTGCAGGAGTTAGATCATACAACAATCATGTATTTTGGTGGCTAGAGATAACAAAGTTATCAAACACAACAATAAGTTCATTATTATTATTATCTTTATAGATACCAATAGAAAATCACAACAGATAGGGAAACATTAATTCAAATAAACGGAGTAAATTTATGTGCTTTCAGAAAATAAAGACATGAATGAAGATCAAGATGTCAGATTGTTCTCAAAGATAAAGCTTACCACTTTAACATTTCTGCCAATATACTGAAACAAAGAGACACTATACCCACATTGCTAATATCTTGGACTATGCTGAAGACCAAAGCACAGATAATCTTGACCAAATCAACCCTAAAAGACAGAAGGAATGTGAAATTCCATAAGTGAAAGCAAATGATCAACATGAAACATGTTAAGCATATTCCCTCACCTCACATCATTTTCGATTTGCACACTCCACTTAGAAGCTTGAACAGATGGAGATTTGCCAATTTTCATCAAAGCAAAGCACAAAGCCTACAGTACATAGCCATGGGGAAAAATTAGGAAATATAAAGAAATTAAAAGGGAAAATTTGTAAAACAGATACAATTATATAACCAAGAATAAGATAAAAGGGAAAGATATCAAAGCATCTTTAAACAAGGAAAATTAATGATAAAAAAAGTAAATATAAAACCATGAATAAAGTGTCAATTGGCAAAATGACAGCATGATATGCACAAAGCCAGTACATTACAGATATGCAGCATTGGCACAAAACTAGAAATAGATCAGTGCTTGGTCACAGACGCAATGCATGCCAAACACTGGCACGGAACAAAACAGCATGATATGTGCCATGCCATTGCTAGGCTAGCATGCCACCGAGAGGCAATATCTTAATATGCTCAACATATTTTTCCAATATAAATGGCATCAGTAACCTATAAAAAGATGGTACTATGTGCATATCAAGTGCAACTATTCATTTGCTTCTACCCATTGATGATTGAAGCTTAATAGAAAAATTGCAAGACTCTGAAGAATTTTATTATCAGATGTAAAGCAAGCATTAGTTACTTGACATACATTTGGTACAAGTAAAAAAACAAGAAACAATCTTCAAACATGATAATGATTCAGGCTAATAAGATAATAGATATTACAAAAATATTAATAATAACATTTTGTTAAAATCTTACAATTCATGACTTACAATTCAGGATCTCATCCTTGGATCAACATCAGTTCAGAATATATGATCATGATCCAACATTATAAATTAGTTAGTCCCTTTGATTATGAACCAACTTGATTCGATTATGCTTTTTACATATTAAATCATGTGTCAGCCCATTTTGTATAATTTATTAGACAATATGGCTTTTAAATTACTTAATATTAAAAAGTCTTGAGTGGTAAAATAACCAAACTTGTTATCAGAAATCATAGAGTTCAAATAAGAGACAAATTTCTGTATTTGTGCAATCATATGCTACAATATTATCCATGTTTTTCCTAAAGTATTCTTCCTTAAAGGATAACTGAATTGACATATGCTTCATAAATATCTTACATATACCACGAAGAAACGCGCACAACCTTTGTTCCATCAGACATGCTAATATCAGCTCATGTTTCAGGAACTAGACTCTTTACAAGTATGCCTTTTTATTCTCCATTCATCAACTATACAATGAACTTCAATTTTTTCACATTTCCTTTATGTTTTAAAAATTTTGAAAGAATATTAAAAAAATACAATCTCCTACCTGATCCACGGCTCAATCCAAATTAACCTCACTACAATTTACGACTTGATCACCTTAAACCAAATAGAAAGAAAAGATTATAGCTTTCACCATGAAAACTAAAGGCTCATTAAACACAAAATATTAATGTATCATGGAACTTTTTGTTCATTTTTTACCTCTCACCAAAGACATATATATATGTACATGAAATACATGCATACATACATACATATATGCACACAAAAAAAGCCATACATATATGTACAGTTCAATTCCTATCAATGCAACTTTCTGATAGGCCACCCCACTTGAGAATCCAAACCATTAATCATGATTTGAAGTGTTTAAAATGCCTCAAAACAAAAAGTAAATGTTTTCAATATTTCTTTACCTACGCATCAGTTATCCAGTAGACACAAACAGACAACAAAAATTATGAAGGTTTAAAAACACTACGGGTCTTACAAATTCAAGATCCACACCAATAATCATTATCGACACATATAAAACACATGCAGGACAAAAGGTAGCATGTTTAACTTTTTTAGCCCGAAAATATAGTCAACGTACTGCATCATGCAGACATGATTGTTTATTTCCTGACTCACTCAGCACTCAGGTAAAAACTTTCTGAACATTATGCTAGATAATGTAGATTGCAACTGACAGGAAATTCCAAAAATAAATGGTCTATAACAAATTTTGGGCAGTTAAAATCAGGGTTTAGAGGCATAGAATAAAGAAGGCCACAATATATGCAGACAAGAAAACAAAAAGGTTCATAATAAAGCGCTGGTTTGACAACTAAATACACACTGCCTTCTTCAACTCGATGGGAACAAAGCCCGATAACATATTAGAATACAATGCTCTATAAAGCTCTAGTTTATAATAATCACATATCCAATTTATCATTATCTTTCCATATGCATATGCAAACAAACATTCAAAAATGCAAACATATACAAATCAAATATATGGACGCATGTGTCAGAACAAGCGTGAACGTGTGATGAACATGCTTGCACCATGATACATGGGCATGAGTAGAATTGGCGGATGACTATGATTTGATCATTTCTAAGCCTGTTAAAATCATGGTTGCAAACATCATTTTAAGATGACTATGATTTAAAATGCACCAAGTTGATAAAGCATCATAGGAAGGCCAAATAAGGAAAACAAAGCGACTCAATGGTCATGTAATCCCCAATTACCTTGTTAGACGACATCATCCGATGAAGCAAGTTAAGAGTATGAAAGACTTCCTCATAACTATATAAATGGAACTCTTGAGCCAAACGTAAGAGTAAAAGAAACACTCCTGAGTGTGCACACTACAAAATATACAAAGTATGTCAGAACAAGTGCAACGTAGATATAATGAGTACGCTTTATCGAGATTCCACATATAGTGAAATAATCAAGTTTAGCAAACTATGGAAAATTCTCTGCGCATATAATGGTGTAAAGGCACAAATATCATACTACCAGCAATAAAATGGAGCGTAGCACTTCATCACAAAACCATGCAATATCCCAAGGCTGGTTGGAAGATCTTAATATGGAATGGATGGCTCAAGTTTTAAAATTTCATCTGTATTTATCAGTAAAGTAGGCATATGCAACACGCCCAATCGATAAATCTTGATCTAGTGATCAAAGGATTGCTGTAACTGAAGAAATGAACAAGAAATATCTGACTCAAGATAAAAGGGAATAAACAAAGGTCATAAACTTTCAAACTATACAAGAACAGATATTTATAAATGGAAGTTCAATATAAACTGACAGAACATACATTGTGTACCATCTTTTCAACCACAGCACATGCATATATGTATATGTATGTATGTCTACATATATATATATTCAAAAGGACCAGTCTGGTTTCACCAAAAAAAGAACTTGTCTGGAACAGAATACAATATGCAATTTAATTTGAAAATTCACACAATTATTCATGACCTAAGACACTTGAAATTATCGAGGCGTCTTGTTTATGCATCAACTAGTCATAAAATGCACAGTTTTCAGGCATTAGATACACTAAAAATTTACGAATTCAGATCACTGATAAATAGGTAAGAAACACCAGAGCATTTAATTTTTAGTTTTTGGGGGTGTTGAATATTTTCTAGACCATGATAAGAGGTTTGGAACTTTGGATTCTAATTTGCATGACCATCCAGAAGCAAGATATGCACACACAGGTGGATACATTGACAAATACAGATCCAATTTATAATATAAGTAGGGAAATGCTTCTTCCCACTGTGACAGAATTTGAATTATCAACAACTAGTATGATGATACATATCCAATAGGACCAATACCAAGTTACTGTAAATTTTTCCTCCCTCATCTTCAGTTTTCCAATAATTCTGATAACTGATTAGCAAACAAAGAATTGTTTTCCTTTATTAAAACATGATATATGCTACAACAAGGTAGGGAGGATTTAAGCCCAAGTCCATTGAATTCACATGATAGGCCCTTTGAAACAAGATTCCACTCTGCAAAATTTATAATGACTAAAACCTAAAGTGAATTGTCTTGCAGGTTTCTTAAATAAGCATCACATTGTCATAAGATGGATGGTACCAATTGTCAATAGGATTAGATACATACAAGGTAGGCAGTATCATAAACAATCAACATGTTAATCATGACCAACAACACGACAAAAATTCAGCATGTTTGGGCACTTCCAAACAACATATTGCATTGTAGACACCCAGCTTCTCACACCCCAGAAAAAGGTTAAAGTGTCAACAATGCCCCGAGATTCAACACCCTGAATTAGGGCCTACTCATGATGCATTACCCTTCACATGCATCATAGTCACTGATTTTACAGGAAAATGAACCTGGTCAGCGCAAAAACCCTAGTGACAGTGAACTTTAGATCATCAGTACGTACTTACGATGGGGTTTCCCACCATCAGTAGTCAACTGATGGTAAAGATTCACAGTCAGATGGCTAGGGCTGTCTTAATGCCTGGAAGCAACAACGGCTAGCTAGTCAGTATCCTTTCAATGGCACCACTTTCACCGTCGGAAGGAATTTGTGGCCTATTCGGCCTAAAACTTCCCTAAGTTGTTTTTTACTTCATCTTAACAAGTTTTAACGCGATTTTCACCACTTCTGTTTAGTTCCAAATGGGAAAAGACGCAAGCTCCAGGACTCTCCTAAGAGCCCTATACAACAACCAAGCCCCCAGGGCCAAAGTCAATCCTGGAATTTCCACAAAAATCCTCTCAAGGAGCCCTGAGCCTTTGCAAGAGCAAACTTAGTCCCTTTGTCTCTCTTACATATTCATATAGTTTCGGGCATATTACATAAGTTTAGCCCCTTTATTTTTCTTTTCAGAGTTTTTCAGAAAGGCCAGGTGTCCTAATACCTCAATTTCCCTGCCAAATCCCCAGGTATCTCAATTATTTCTTTTTTCAGCTTTTAGCTTATATTTAGTTTGTTGCACCCAAAAAGGTCCAAGTTCTCTTACACTTTTTCTCCTAGGCACTTTGAAACCCTTAGGCTGGGTATATCCTAGTCCTATGGAGGTTGAACCTGCATCAAACATCTCCCATGGATGGGATCTTGGTGTCTCAGAAGCCAAATCAGTATCAAGTGGCGAACACAAGCAGTTGGTTCATAATAGGATCCTGTGGGCGGATCAAGTACTATATCTAGCAGCAAACCATTGTCCAGGAGTGTAGGGCAGCACAACCATGTTCTCCACACATTAGACCAATATATCTTTCCCTCAAAAGCTATCAATTTTATAACCACTCAACTTTTAACGCCTGATTTTTGATTTATGGGAATGTATTGTACATATCATGATCAATACTTTTGGTTTTCAAGTAGATCATCCAATCATGTAATTTGCATTAGTGCAATTCAAGCTCAAAACTATTAGGTAAGAGAGGATGGATAGGTTTCCTTAATCAATCAATTTATCTACATCTATAAATGTATATATGTGCATGTGTATGTTTTTCATGTATATCGGCACACTCACAGTGTCAGTATGCGCATATCATTGCATGTATATATATGATGCAACTTATATCCTATTTGGTAAAGTTAGCATAAATAGCCAATTAAACCAAGATCAAGGAGCAAGGGAAGTTTTCCATCCACAGCAAGCTCTCCTCAAGTGTTGCACCATCATTGGAAATCCAAGTTGCCAGCATTGGCCTCCCTAAATACATAGGTTGCTTACATAGTCAAAGGGACTGAAAATCACAAAGGAATGAAAACAAGCCCAGATATCAAGTAATCAAGGATGGTACTCCTCATTTAGGCTTCGGATACATGTTGATCCATGAAATGCCAGTAGAAAAATTGCCCTCCAACCAAACCTTGATTGTTTCAGATTTTATATAGCAACAAAACAAGCCTTCCCAAGCCACCCTAAGCCCTTCCATAGGGATGACCTTTGATATCAAATGTTTAGTGCCAACAACAACAGTTCTTGGCATTGCAATTTTTGATGACAGAAAAAACCCAGGCATTAGCATTGTTTTGCTTAACAGATCCTTCGGTGTTTTAAGTTTTGAGTGCAAGTACAGCCAGCCTAAGGTATGAAGGAGAAGGATGGGGAAAATGAGTAATTTGCAGAGTACCCCATGCCCTAGGGTAAGGTTTGAATGGAGGCTCCAAACTTAGCAAGGGAAACATAGGCATTCCAAAAAATGAATTAAAGACTCATCACTTTCCATCATAATAGCTGCCTGTTGCAAGCCGCCTAAAGTAACAATATGGTGCGACTTTCGCAGCAGCATATTGATCCCTCCTAAGGCTTTGTGGTCAAACATCTAATGAGGCAACGTTCGCAATACTGTTTCATGCACTTGTCATACTAGCACTATGTGGTACAGTGTTGATACAAGTTGGTTTGGAATACCAATACTTAGTATGGCCCCCATACGGTGTATGGTTCAGTACCAGTATGGGACAGCATGCACCAATACAGCGAGCCATACGAGCACAAGGACTATAATCAATCATTAGTTAGATGAGTCTGTATTGCTAATTGACTGCTTTCAAAATAGCACATTATATTAGGGTTTGAGTTATGCTCTTGTTGGTCGCCCCACAAAGATCATGCCATGCATCCTTAATAGCTCCCTTTTGGCAAGTTCGCATAATGGCATCTGCCCTAGTCCATTTCCACCAAAACAGAAACACATGGATTAAAATTTTACTTTTCGAAATCTACAAAATTGTGGTTGATCTAGTTTGGACAATAGATTTGGGCATACAATTCAAAAGTTGTTGGCATGAACATTCGCTCACATTCACTCTTTACCTACCAATCCTACTAGATTCAAGGACCTCCAACTAGATTCAAGGCAGGAATCTAGGTCACAAACCCCCAACACAAACAAGAGGTAATAAGATCATGGTCCCAAGTTTAACCCTCCAAGATTACTGATTAGATCATCCACTTCCATCTTCCTAAAAACTGAAGTTAGTTGCCAACCAGCGCAGACTAAAAAGATGGCATCTAAGCATCCATGTGTCTATGCAAGTTCATGCACGATGGTATCAAATAATTGACAAACTTGTACAGTCACACAACAACCAGTACAGGTGCAAAAGGATGAAATGATTCAGACATGTAATGATGCACTATAAGGAAACAGGGATATGTGTTCAAACTTCAAAGCAACTATCTGTTATTATTTAAAATCACAAAATGAGATCTCGAGTATAGTAAAATGGCAAATGAAAAAATGGTTAATATCTACAGCACCAAATTAAAAAAAAAAACTTTTTAGTCCCTTACCTCCCAACGGACCAGTGCAACATTTGCATCAATAACTTTCAAAACTTGCCCACAGGTTCCACTAGGAATTACGAGACCATCAATGCCAGGAATGTTAAATTGATGCTGAATCTCTATGATGTCATGAAGGTTCACAGCACCAGAACCACCAGGGATTTCAAACAGAGTTGTTATAGCGCTCATCTTGTCAAGGTAATTGTATCTGTGAGCACAGAAGAATAAATGAAGAAGAAGAAGAAGAAGAAGAAGAATTAGAAAGGTGAAAAGAAGTAATACAACGATCCAACACTACTAACTGAACTTTTAGTCACAGAACAGAAAAGATTATCAACAACTCATTACACAGTTTTTATTGACCATTTAAATCCAGTTGAATGCAAACATCGCTATCCACTAGAAGTAAATGGGCATACAATAATAAATCAGTGGTTTAAAATCTAAAGAATAAAACAGAAAGGGAATGGAATTTCTTCCTTTTGAAGTAAAAAAAGGAACCAAATGTCAAACAACATATGAAGATTTTTAATGATTCTCGCTGAACAACAGACAAAGCTAGCTCTTGGCTACAAGGCTAATTTAGTAATTGGCTTTAAAACAAGCACATTACAGAAGTAAGAAATTATGTCAATGTTATAAGGCAACCACTTCAAAAACCAAAGTAGATAACATAAGCATCCAGCAACTTTATCCACTACCAAGCAAGCAAGAAATCTATAATGATCATGATGAAGTCCAATATCTCTTACAAGGGGACAAATATAGATAAACACGACAATTAAAGACCAAGAACATGATTATTGTGCAGTTAACATACAGAGACAGCAAAAAAAATAAAACTGGCCACATACACACATTCTGCAGGCCAAATTCCTTCGCAAAGTGCTGACAACAAGCGAACAAATTCAACAATACGAAATGGATATTCTCTCTCTAGCATATAAAGGACAGAACGAATTGGACCATCAACAAAACTATCCCTGTCCCAGAATTGCATGGATAGTGATTCCTGAATCATTAGAGAATGACACCAACAAAGAAATTAGCAAAACTGATGGCCATAGAGAGAATGATTGTCAATCACTGAACTTTATGCGCTCAAACCTCTCCATTGTATATTTCGCAAAGGATATTCAAGATTACGTTCAGAGTGTTGTCCTCCACCTGGGAGAGAAAACAGTTTAGCATACCGAGTTTACCATAAGAAGAATTTCATTCAGTTGTGGATACATTACACAAGAAAAAGTTTTCCACATTAAACGATAAATTTGTTCCATCTGCAAATAAACAAACTAAAAAATACCTGATTTGACAGCTCATAGGAGGCAATAAACGCTGAAATGAATGTTCTCAAGACGTTAAAGAAACCGGAAACAAGGCCCTGGAACATTAGTTTTACAAGTACTTAAAATATAATATAAACATGGCACCAAACCACAGTCAGGATGTTTCAAATCATACGGCTGAGATCAGCATGACAGGAATAATCAGAATGAACCTTAATGAGTAAAATGAATACTTGCTAATAATGTGAAACTAACTTAATCAGAAGAGAATCATACTTCTAATATTTGGAGCATGATAAAGTGGACCATAGTATTCTATCTATTTTGGCTGGCTTACAATGGCACATTACACTTAACCGAGAAAATTACCAAATTACCTTTTTGAGATAGGTCGACATGCAACACTCATACAACTTGTGATCAACTATGCTCAGCCATTTCCAGTCCAGTGCCAGCCATGAACCAGGCTAGGTGTGGAGAATGGCCAAAATCCATTTGCAGCCCCAAGTGTGATTTCATTGAAGTCAAGTAGAGGTTGTCTTGAGATTGAAGTGGCGATATATTGAGTTCTTGATCATATAAGGATTGTTTTTCTATCTATTGGCTGGCTTAAAATGGCACATTACACTTAACAGAGTACATTACCAAAGTACCTTTTTGAGACAGGTCAACATGCAACACTTATGCAACTTGAGATCAACTATGCTCAGCCAATTCCAATCCAGTGCCAGCCATGAACCAGGCTAGGTGTGGAGAATGGCTAAAACCCATTTGCAGTCCCAAGTGCGATTTCATCAAAGTCAAGTACAGGTTGTACTGAGATTGAAGTGGCAATATCTTGAGTTCTTGATCATATAACGTTTGTTTTTCTAATCATAAGTGGGAGATCAGAGCTACAGCTCAAACACATGCATGGACAGTCCAACACACAGGAAACATATGGGTGTATCACCAGTAGGGCACATGCTAGCAAACCAGGGCAAGCTCCAATACACTAAAGGAAACAGTGAGGCCCACTCACACATATGTGAAGATTTTGGCATATATTCACAGTCAATTAAAAATGCACCAAAAGAAGCCATTTATAACTTACAAAGCAAGAATTATAGATTTCAGAACATGTTCCCTTGCAAACACAGCACAAGCATGGTGGACACTTGCAAGTGGATGATGGCATGCTCCAACACAGCATATGACCATAAGGACCACTTACACATATAGGATGGATTTTTTGGCATGCACATTTAGCAATTACAGTAGCAACGTAGCCAGCCAATTATCACTTATACAAGGCAATAATTCAAATCCAAGTGGGATGTCCCAAGAGATGTCCGGACGAGGCACAGTACTGAGTGTCGGGGCGGGACATCCCATGTCGTCCCAGCAACCTGCTCAGCACGTCCCGAGACATTCCCCGTCCCAAGTGTCGAGAAAGGACAAGACGGTGACGTGTCATATTCCATGGAAACCGGGATGGCCCTGTCCCACAGGATTTGAACCATTGACATGGTGCAAAGTTTAACAGTAATAGAAGTTTGAGCATAAAAAACTTACATCTGAGTTCCTTAAAGTGTCACTGCGAACAATTTCCAGTAAATAATTGAATGGAGCAGCTTCGAAGGCTTGACGGACATACTCGGTATGATCAATCTCCTAAAAATATGAATAGTGAATGTCTTGATGTAAAAATGATATAAATGAATATAATAAAAAACATACATATGAAACACAACTATAAGCATATCACTACTTTGTCTCTCTGGAAGAGAGACAACGCAGTGAATATCTTGATGTATAAATATGCAAAGTGAATGTCTTAATGTAAATATGGGATCAATCTGCTAAAAATATGATCAAACTTCCAAAAATATGCAAGTGAATGTCTTGATGTAAAAACGATACGAATAAGTATAAAAAGAAACAACCATATGGAACACATACCATGAGCATACCACTATTTTGTCTATCTGGAAGAGACAATAGTAGACAGAGAAACACCGCCCAGGCAAGAATCAAAGGCCCGGCTTCTATTGTTCCCAAGTCAGTAAAGCTTGAAACTTCAGCATCCATCTCTTGAATATCAGACAATGTAAATGCAGAATAACCCTGCCTGATAAACATCTTTCTAAGTAAACAGCTAAAATAAGGCAAAACTGCAAGACTGGGATTCACAATACATAAAAAACAGAACTGCTGCTACCGAATAAATTAAAAAGATTAAAAGAAACATGTAAGGAAAAGATTAACATTTTAATACAAACCTGAAAGGCACTTCATCATGAACCATCCCAAGGAGATTTTCTAAGTCCATGGTTTCAATAAGAATAAGGAGTAGCTGAGCCTTTGCATGGAAAAATGAATTTCTTGCTTCAACTGATACGGCTAGCCTTCTGATGTTAAATGAACCACATAATATATCCTGGAATTTATAATTAAAAACACTCAAAAAACACTCAAAAACTTTCAGCCTAGCACAAAATAAAGCTGCTTTACCTTGAAAAGCAAGCATAAACTTTTCCATTGCCCAGCTTCGCAGCCACAAAAGCCATCATAGTAAGCAAGGAACAAAATGTCCAAGACCAAGTTAACTTCGATCAAAGTTTCTTCCACCCACAGAACCATGAAGTCAACTTCCTAAAAAGAAATTACCAAATAACAGAAGACGAATAAATAAATGAAGCATAAGCACGAAAACTGACTGCATCAATGGGAAAAACAAAGATCAGAAAACACAATGAAAGTGTAAACACCAGAAGAATATGCAGGAGCAGTCAGCAGAAGTATAGAACTCAATATCTATCTCATCATCCATAAGAGAAGAAGCACTTTTGAGCAGTCCAATTTGCTTTTTAATGGTAAGGATTATATAAGAAAATATTCAATAGAAGTCAGGGGGGAAAAAAGAAAGATACAGAAGAAAATGTGCAACACTGACATAGACATTTGTACACAAACAAATTACAACATTTCACAAAACAACGACAAAATTTACCCATCCACCTAGGTTAAATAAGGATATCACTTCCACTATTATTTCGTACCTATGGCCAACAGATTTCTCCAAAACCCAATTCTGAAGACATCAGCAAAATTCATTGCACGCCTACAATCCAATACGCACCCAACAATTTTACTCCCCACCAGTGCCGATACCATCCAATAAACCCAATAAATCAAGCGATGGGGAGTCTGTACAGCAAAATTCACCACACATGTCCACAAAGGACTTAAAAGAAAGGCTCAATGAACTAAAAGTTTAAAGAAAAAAATCTGAAGGGAATCCTAGTTTTTTAATCTGATATATGCATGTTCTAATCATCAAGCATAAGTATTACTTTGAAGTCCATATTTATTAGATATTGCATATCATTATGAATAATTCAAAATATATTCTTGAATTATGATAAGAAAATACCTCATACTGTGTCTTACAATCCAACCCTGATATTTCCAATTTTGGTAATCAATTGTTATATTTATTTTTGTGCATACATTGCAACAAGTTACAAGTGGAAATACTGAGTTTCTCTACACTGCCATGTTACTGAATTCAAGCGATCAAAATGTTAATAAAAATTGGCTTCCTATCAGCCATGCCAAAGTCCCAAACTGTACAACCAACTCACTGGTTCCACCACTCTTCAGAATCGAAAGCAGATCAGTTTCATGACTTCTTGTTGGCCACAAGACCTCAACAATTTATCCTTCCACTGAGTGTTTATAAATAAGCATTCAAAATATGCTGATCTATATCCACTTGCTTCATCACAACTCTCTTGATTACTGGAAAATAAAGTTCACAGCATACATACCCAATGTGATGCACCCAAAGTTGCCTGCACTATTTAGCACAAAAATCACTAATTGTCTAATTTCTGCTTTTCATTAAAAATAGAATTGCAGTAAAGCCTTGCCCATAAAATGAGTAGGGAGTGGAGGTGGGGGGAGGGAGGAGAGAGTTCTTTTTTTTTTCTTTTTTTTTTTTGTTTGCGCGCGGGGGGGGGGGGGGGGGGGGGGGGGGGTGCAAATCAGCCCATTTGTCAAACTCTTCATTACTGTTCTATCTGCAAGCTACTATAATTGACAAACAATCAACTACTGCAAACTAGTATAATTGGCAAACAATCAACTACAAAAAATATTTTAGATCCTATATCAAAATAAGAATTTTCATTCAAACAACCAGTACAAATTCAATGATGAGTAGACAGAAAATTCCTTGTACCAACAAATGGTCTATCAGGGTGAACAATGAATGGTAAATGTGCATGTTAGCAATGTAGGCTCGTCCAATACTGCAAAGTAAGTAAAGTTTTTAAAGTCAAACTCAAAAACAGTGAAAAAATAATGACTATAAATAATAATAATTATAATAATAATAAATTAATAATAATAATAAATATGTAGAGGTCAATGAAGATTAGCGAATCTGAGAGATTATATCTGGAATACTAGGTGACACAAAAATTAGGAAAAGGAAAATCTAAGATACACATGCCATTGAAAATGATAAGCAAGACAAATGATAGATACAGATAAAGAACGGAGCAATCACAGAAAAATGTGATACTATAAGAAAAAAGAAATAAAAGTTAAAAAATAGAAAACCATCTAAGAATCAAACAAAAAGCATAAATGTGCCCATGCTTAACTAGAAGGTGGAAAGATTGGAAGCTATGGAGCAGGATGCCAGTACGGCAATGGATGCAACACAAAGTATAATGGTATATCCCAATATCATTGTCCATACTCCATGCAATAATATTAACACCCACAAACCCCAATTAGTCATTATTGAAATCCATCTTCACTCTAAGGATCTTCAACTTTGAGTCTTCATCAACTAGGCATGCATCCATTGTATCCATGCACATAGAAAGCTAATAGGGCAAAAGTTATTGTCCTTTTAATCAACAGAATAAACTAATAATGTTGTCACCCCAGCTGCTCAAGCTTTTTCAAATCTAGTGAAATCTTGATCCAAGCAAAGCACAATGTACCCATTAAACTGACACCTCAGCAACGCCTCATGTTTTTGAGGCCTCATTTCACAATCAACGAATCACAAATATGTTAAGACTTTTCAGGTCTGGTATCAAATAGATGTAGATCCAGACTTGATCAAATCCCCAAAGAGAAGAAACTTAGAATTATTTTCATATTTGATTCTTTTGCAATAAATCTAATTTATTTAAATTTTTCATAGAAAATATTGTGTAAGAGATTAAATACAGAATGCAGGAAAAGATTCCACGTTTTGGAGGTGGTTCCTCAGGCCTCGAAAGTAAAAGTAAACACTAAGAAGGAAGAACATAGAAGAAAAAAATTCATTGATTCATCTTCAATCTCATGGTGATGATTCACTATACACAAATACATTACATATATGCCATAATTTGCACAAATTAAACTAAACCATAAAATTAATTTAGCCAGACACATGTGAAGCCTTATGTATCCCACCAATGAATTCCAATAACATATATTACAGACAAAATGGATCCCAAGATCTCAATATCCGATGCTTGAAAGGTCCAATTGTGATCAACCTCGCCCCCGCCCCCCAACCAAAAGAAAAAAAGAAAGAAAAAGATGAGGGGAAGGGGGAGGGGATTCAAAATTAAATTCTCAACCCATGAACTCATTTGAACTAAGACTGCATCATTAGTAGAGAACCAATGTAAAGCAGAAAGGCTGGCTAGATAATGCAGATCAGAGATTTAAAGCAATATGGCAAGTCAATGCAAACAAGCAAGGCATTGCAAAGATGCAAATATGGAGGTGGGTTTTAATAGGAAGGGCAGGGTAAGAATGAATTCATAGGGCAACAAAGATCTAAGGTCTTAATGAGGAGAAACTTGCATTGATGGATTAGGAAAGATATAACGCAGAACAAAGTTGCGAGATGAGAGATGGAAAAAGTAACAGTTATAGCAGTTGTAGCCCTTAATAGAAAAGAATGGTAAACAAGAATTTACAAATCCAACTCCATAAATTTGGAATACAATCAGTTGGTTACACATGTGATTACAATAAGAAGCATGACTTATAAACTAGCTAATGGAGCTCATTTGTAAAACACGCCATTTACAAAAACAAAATAACCAAGAAAAGGCATATCATTTAAGTTTGTTGTACTATTCAATCATTCCTCCCCATAAAAAAATACATGCAACTCTAGAAGCATCAAGCAAAAATGTAGCATACAAACAACCAAGAGGAAAGTGAACATTTTTTCCAAGTTGTTTCATGTTCAAGTAAATAATAACATGAACAGAAAGTGCAATTACAACTGTACTCAGTATTTTTGCAGTCAAAAACATAAATATTCAATGGACATGTGATAGAATAAGGAAACAAACATACAGTTTTCTCAGAAAATACAGAAGAAAGGAAATCTTTCAAGATGGATAAGAGCTTCATTTCCAACCCATCAGAAACTAATTGCAAAGCCTCTCCTCTAACAGCTTCAGTTGAACAAGACCCATTCTCCATGTACACTGCATAAAAATTTACTCACTTTAGTAACACAGAAATGATATACAGCAATTTAACATAGAAAGATACTGAACATTCAAGGATGAAAATCAAAGCTATTTTTGATAAGTGGTGTCAGACTTACAAGCATGCACGAAGATTCGTCTGATACATTTCAACAAGCACTGCCTCTCAAGGTAATATTGAAGCAATATCTTCAAAATCAAAACAAAACAACACCAGTACTTAGTGCAAAGGCAAAATAACAAAAAAGAGACCAATGCCATAATACACGCACATGCTCACATCTGTGTGGTGCACAAGCATGTGCAAAACAATAGTGCAAAACAGAAAAACATTGTTGATAACAAATATCTGATGACTATAAAGGAGATTTCGCCAAATCATAGAACAAAACGACCAAGCCACTCCTTCATTCCCTTTGCTGTAAACTAATTCAAAATCTGAGATGTGTCAAAGGAACAATCAAAGACACCCAATTCAATTAGACGAGTAACTAATTGAAGGTTTTAACATACCAGAAATGGCACCTATATTCGCAGAGCCAATGCAGATGCCGCCATTTATATCCTCGTGGATAATTTGAGTGAGGTCATTCATATCCTCGAGGTCCGCTTATACCACATGGCCAAAGGTTCCCTTCTATCCTCATAAACAAATCAGATGAGGCCACATATTGATATTTTAAATGAGGTCACTTATATGCCATCTGAGTGACAGTCCAGATACATCTTTCAAGTATGATGTCATTTTTTCACTTTAAATAGAAACTGGCACATGCAACCATGGCATTTCTATCGAAAAGGCTCCAATGGAAAACATAAATTCCACTTCAAGACTATCTACAGAAGATTGTGATAAAGACATGATTTCAAGACAAATCATGCGTGCTCAAAATAGCGATTCAAAAGTTACATGATTTTGATTTCAAATAGAAAATTATAATATTTCAAAACTAAATTAGGTCTATACCTCCAAACAAGTAAGTAAAGATTTTAAAATTGTTATAGATTTCAAAAATACATAATACAGAACTTTAAAATTCAAGCCAAATATATAGTTGAAACTTCCATAGACCACAAGCTTTGGAAATGTTTATGAGGTTTAGAAGCTCAAATAACAAGCAAGCTTGAGATCTACTCCAAGCTTAAAAAACATGTACAAACTTGATGTCAAGGAAAAAAGGAAGATTTGCCTACAAACAAAACCATAGGTTTTTTGAAAGGATCATAGGGTTCAGAATTTCCAAAATATATGATTGACAGCAATTAAGACACATGGAAGTCACACTTGCAGTATAATACCAATGATACCCAGAAAATCCTTGTCCAAGCTTCCCTTCCTCAAGACAGGTTGGTCTCTAGACAATTAATTAATTAGGTCAATTCCCCCAGGTTGGTCATGGCAATAAGTTGGTACAGTAGATTAGGTTGGTTAAGTCCAATGAAACTGCAAAACAAACTATTCAAGACAACAAATAGGCAAACTACTATAGGCAACCCTTATTGCAAGAATATAATGTGTAAAAATTGCATTTAGTTAAGATCTTACATGTAAATAAGAAGCCACTCCACAATCAATCCAATAAAAGCATTCAAAAATTCAACTTCCATTAAAATAAATAGTCAACTTTCCAACTCAAATGGTTTTTCTGGTTGGGTCAAAATGGCAAGTGTTAATTGTTAAAGTGTTTCTCAAATCTTATACGCTCATAAATTTTATGTATCCAGACATCATTAAAACTTTTAGAGCTTGATAAGAAAAGTCATGTCCATGCACACTCCTGGATATATATATATATGTGTGTGTGTGTGTGTGTGTGTGTGTGTGTGTGTGTATGCGCAAGTTTTGCCTTATACCAAGCACATTGTACCGTATAGATACCAAACTGATACCCGATACAAAGGCTAAACCAAGTGCCGGTATGCCGAACTAACCCGTACCAGCACTACAACATGGTACCAAACCGGGTATTGAAAGTGATATTGCAAACTTTAAATATATGTATCTAATATGAGTATTGTTACAATATGCTTATGCATTAGAATATTAGGAATCACACCAAACGAGCTGATTGTAATCAAACAATTAATCAGCCACGTCTATAATCAAAATTACCCCTAGGCCCATCATCCAACAAGAACCAACATGAACCATTTTCAATCGTTTAGCTAGCAATTCAATGAACCATTTTGTTCTTTTACAGCCTAGCCAATTCTCATACTCTCTTAAAAATGCTATTCTTCTCCCCATCTACCCATAAAAGCGAAGCATGACACACATCACCACCATCTCACAATGTTCACACTCACCAACACCAACTTAGAGATGGATGGACGAAGTGAGACATCATGCTACATTTGATCACTGACAGACAGAAACAATTTTAGTACAAAGAGGAAGTGGCAACGTGCTTGTGAGAGGTTCACAAAAATAAAAGGGAAAGATCCAATAAGAGACTTAGGGGGACTGGTTGGAGGATACATGGAAAGGGGAGGGCTACGAATGGAGATGGACAAGAGTCATCTCTAGGCTTGGGCCTCATGGGTTGGTGTTGGGTTATGGGAGTCAATCTTGACACAAAGAAATAACTAGATAGTCAAGAAGTGTTGTCCAATAGGTACCTGAAAATGAAAGAAGTTGATTTAACAATTGAAGCATGCATGTTTATTGGGACAAAATGGATGGTCAGGCCAAGGGCTGGCAACGTCTGCTGTGCCAGTTCCAGGCTGGTTGCCCAACGGCACCAGTCGGTATGGCACCGCATCGTGTCATGCCGACCCTGTACCGACACAATAGAAGAGGCAGGAGAGAGGGAGAACGGAAGAGAGAAAAAGAGAGAGGAGGAGGCCGAGGGAGGCTAGCGGAGGCCGAAGAGCCACCGCGCAGAGGAGGGGCTACGCCTCTGGTCCCCTATTTTGTTTGAAATAGGGGCCTGAAACGAGCCCCCTTTTATTTTTGTGAATTTTAAGTGAAAGTCGGCAAACCCATTGCAGACTTTACTTAATTCAATGGGCTCCCCGGCCTCCGCCTCCTCTGCATGGCAGCTCTCAGGCCTCTCTTTTCCTTCCTCTCCCTCTCCCTCCCTCCCCCGCTCTCTCTCTCTCTCTTTTCCTCTTTTTTCTTCTCTTTCTCTCCCTCCATCGTTGGTCTCGATTTCGCCGCCAGTACAGCTCGAGACGCCCCGAACTGGGCAGTTCGGGACGGTTCCACCGACAATGAGGGCTGGTCCCCTTCACCTCACTCTCCTAACCATTACATTCACCTTGAATCATCAAAGCCAATAACTAATCAAAAGGGTTCACAACTAGCTCGATTCCCCCATTCTATTAACACTTCTAAAAGTGAAACACTAATTCGAGCTCTTTAATACTGACTCGAATTAACGATTCAAGGCATCGAATCAAACTGATGCAAAATAGGGTCAGTATGCAGGCTCAATTAGGGAGAGAGCCCGAACCAGTCAAAACTAGTCCAAACCGATGGGTTTCACTTAGATCGAACTGATTTTGTTCGATTAGCCCGAGACAAACCAATATTTTAATATAAGATGCCCCATCTCACTAGTACTGATCCCTCTCTCATTTTCTCATCTTTGAAACCCTAGCTCCCCATCCACCAATGCCACCAATGCCAACCTTTAGCAACTCATTTTTGTTGATCGACCCTACGATCTCCCTCACCAAATGCCTTTGTATGTTGCCCTAGCCAATCGCCCCTATGGATCCCCCTGGTCGAACACCCCCGTCGGTTGCTCCGCCAATCTCCCTTCCTCCATCCCTCTTCCATCCTTTTTCCCTCTTGATAAGGGTACGGGCATCCTACCAACATACTGTGACGGTAAAGTATCACACCATATAGTTCAACCCAACTCCTTGTTAATACGGCACCCGGTACAAGTTTTGAGAACCTTGCCCCCATCTTTGGTGGCCAGGAAACATAAGAGGCGCATCCTATAGTTTTTAGCACGGATGGAAACTTTTTTGCTCTAAATGTGAAGACTCTTTAAGTAGGTGCCAATTAACATGGCTTGAAGAGTGAAGGGCGATTTGATCACCGGTATTACTCTTCAACATTCAATCATAAATTGAAGAACCCTTGGCTTTGTGTAGGAAGTTCTCTTCGAAATTTTACTAATATGTAAAATCAACTCCACCATAGAATACACTAGAGAAGCATCTATAGAACTTGACGCCTAATTCGAGCATTAAACCCAAAACAAAATCACACTAAAAATTGTACTCAATAATAAGGAAACATACTAAAATTACTCAACTACAAATATAGAAACCCGGTGAAAAAAATGATACTATCTCCAACCATAAATCTGTTGGATCCTACAATGATTAGCATGATCTAACTGGTCATAGTATCTATTGGTTGCATGACTAACTCAGCCCCACCAGGCGAACATGCTAGGGCCATCGGATCTCACCATTATTGTTGTACAATTCAAAATACTAAACATTTTGAGATTTTTCTATATATTTATTTGTTCCTTTTTTATTTATGATTAATTATTAATTAGGAATAAGCGGAGCTGGTCACAAGATGTTTCCATTGTCCCTCCACAGTTCAAGATGACATGACTAAAGATTTTTTTAAGACATGTTTCTCATCAATATTCCATTTAGGTTTCATCAATAGATACTTTTGCATTCTTTACATATATTTAATTTTTCTAGTTTTCTGCTAATTATTAATTAGAAGTGAAGGTCATTCGATCTCACCATTATATCACCCTAGTGTTCATGATGGTAGACATTATGAATATTTTTAATATATTTAATTTTTTAATATTTATTTATAATTAATTAGTAATTAAGATATTTATCATGTGGCAATGATGTCATATTTCAGATAACCTAATAGTTGAACCCATAATCCATAACCCAAACACTTTTTCAGTTCAATCAATAATACAAGTTCTAAAACACATAAGTATGTATCGCATGTCTCTATGCACATGAAAAAATAAAGCTTTAACAATAAAGTCTTCATGGCACAAGATGCAATGTCCTTTAAAGATTAGAGCTGCATTTTTTTATAGTCATGCAGTAAAGACTTATAATAGGACCTCTCTAACAAAAATGACTTAATTTAAGATTCAGAAGAAAAAAGATAACTGATAGGAAAAGTTGGGTAGCTTTCAATAAATAATAAGACAAAAGGTAGGATAAGTACACATCATATTTCCAAATGCATCAAAATGGAAAAAACTGATCATTGAATTATATCAACAAGAAGAAGATAAAAATACGAAATTTCAGAAATAGGAAAAGAAGCTACTTACCAAATGAAGAAAATCATGACCTTCAATATCCGCAACTGACTTGTTCAATCCGCAAGTCCTATTGACAAGAATGTACGACTGCACCTCATCTAAGGACTAAAGAATACCATAAAATATATTCTTAGCATGGTTATGACCAACCTTTGGTTAAAATAAGAGCAAGAATATAATTGTTAAAGAGAATTTAGTAGGCAAAAAATGATGGACAAAAGAAGACAAATGAATTACTTCGCTGCACTATAAAATTTTGATTAAGCAGATAATATCAGAAGTACTAAGAAGCTAAATTCAATATGCACAGCAAATTGTAATGCCAAGCTAACCACCTAAGAATCTCAAATTAATGGTTGATCAGCAGAAACTTTCAATATGTATCTGTCGAAGTCAAAATTGAGTGTTATAGTATGATTAAATTACTAGGATCACCTAGTCACATCAATGGTTTAGATTAAAATCTGGTTCCTCAGAGGGTAGATTAGTATGATACGACTTTAGATGTTTATTTTTTAATTCCCCATTTTATTCAATTTGAGGCTGAAGAGCTACATTCAGAGCATTATTAACATTTCTTGCAGCAAATTTTCCACATAAATGTCTGATCGATCTCAGATTATAGTCAGCAAACGTTTGCTAGATTGGATAAGAAGTTTTATCGAGCTTACCACTTTGATGAAGAAAATCAGATATACCTACTGATGCTGAACTTTCTTTGCATCACAAGAAGAAGAAGGATTAATAAGGCAGAAGAATTTCAAGCAGAAAGCCCACTACATGAAAACCCTGTGATTGAAGATCTGACAACTGAATAACCAGCAGTCAAAGATCAACCATCTAGAGATCCCATAATTGAAGACCAATGCATCCCTTCAATAAATTTTGTCCTTCAAAAATATAGAGTAGGAGTATTCATTATGAAAATAGAGAGTTGTTGATCTATCAAATAGATGTTATTATTCCATCATTGTGACTAAAAAATTGGTCATATAATGATATGTTCCTGGCCGAATCTTTCAACCCAACATTCTCTGCCTCCAATAGGTGATCGAAGACCTTGTGAAATTAATCAAGATGAAGTAATTATGTCACTCATTAAATGCAAGAAGGTCCTGTTTTGATATCCATTTATCATTTTGTGCCAATCCAACAATGGAGCAGCACAAGGATAGAAGTCAATATAGAACTAGAGGACAATCTGTGCCTAGAAGAATCATCTAGCAAAGTCAAAGGTTAGCTAGTAGATTAGGTTTAGATGAGTCCTTAGTTTAATATTATTTTAAATTTTCGTATACTCAATTGAAAGTTTTATCATAAATTTCTAAGGCCATAAATTGAGATTTGGACATCCATTTTTCGCTAAATATTATGTTTGAATGGAGTTACCATGCTTATTTATTGAGTCTTGGGAATCTACTATTAAATAGGTCATTTTATTGTGACCTTATTTTAATTTTCGTGCCATTTTTCTAGCAGCTTTTAGAGTCGTATTCTAGGAAAGAAGATTAGCTAGATCCTACTTTAGGCTCCCACTCAGTGGCGGAGTCAGGATTTTGATTTAGGGGAGGCAAGGATAACAACTAATGATCTACTAATTTACTTCCTTACTTAAAAATGTTAATAATTAAATAATAAATAGATTTTTAATAGATAATTAGTTCTTTTGCATATTGCAAATATTTTTTTAAAGTATTTCCAATGTCGAGTTAACTAGGAAAGGGAGCATTGGATGGCAAATATGAATGGTAAATCAAAATTTTATATTCACATCAAGTGCAATTGTGTGAAGGCAATTCATAAATTATTATTTAGTGTATTTGAAAAAAGAAACAATCAAAAGCCCCATGACAAAATCTAACATAGAGAGTTGGATAACTAGAGCTTTCTTCCGTCATGGTTCCTAGGAAAAACTTTCTTTCTCCTTTTGGAAAGAGAGAGGATCACATACTGCTTACTGCTGGTGTTGGGATGCATTCATATATCATAATAGTTTGGATACTACTGAAAAGTGCACTTTTTCAAAATTGAGGAAGTATTTCAAACACCTCTAAAAACCTGTGATTGTGTTGATTGTGGGAGTTCCAGTTAAAAATTCAGGAAGTAATTGAATATTGCAAATCCCCATAAAAAAATCCAATTTAGGCCCCAAGTACGGACAGATTGGTAAAAGTAGAAGCTAAAAAACACATGATTGTGGAGAGTTCTAGTTCAAATTTTAGGAAATAATTGAGTACTGCAAATCCACCATAAAAAACCAAAGCTAGGCCACAAGTATGGACAGAATGGTAAAAGTGGAAGCTGAATATGTAATATATTCATTTTGAGAAAATTAGATTAAGTATAATCATGCCTCGATGGTATCATTAAGAAACTTGTGCCTCTGAACAATTATCCCTTGTTATTTGCAAGGAGAAAATACATATGAATGCTGAGGCCACTATTAAAGCATGTTTCCCTTCGTTCCAACTGTGAAGAGGTGTGATTGCATGCAAGACAATTTTTAAGTATGAATTCTGGAGATCCCAACTCCAACCCAAATTCCAAATTAGGGGGCAAATTAAGATCTTCTAAATTTAAAAACAGAAATAAAGCTTTAGTTTTTGAGTGATGCATCCAAGGCATTGTTGATCAACACAACAACCATAGATTTATCTATTTTTTATTTTTGCTGTAATTTCTGTTTATTTTTGGTCTTTTGTGGGTTATGTGTTTGTCAATTGGCTTGAGATTAAAACATTTGAACCCATCATAAATAGATAAACAATTCAAAGTACTGTAACAATACAGTTCACAGTACTATTCATGCTACAATACCCATGAACAGTAACCAGATGCTTATAAAGGGTATTTTGTGAATTTAAGTTTTAGTGATAGGTTCAGGGTTTTGTTGTTGTTATACTTAGAGATCTCAAGTCTATATAGAGGAGTCTTAAAATTGATATGCAGGTTTTACTGGAGTTAGAGTAGGCCATAGGCCCTATTCTCTTCTCCTCTTTCTTTCTTCCCCTTGTTCCTCCTAATCTTCCTCTTACTCTCTCACTTTATCTATTAATTCCTCTCTTTAGCTTATTGATTCAGACCTAACCAGATCTACATTAAATTCAGTTTATAAAATCAATGGTTAACCTTTAATCTTTTACAAGGTTGCATCAGTTTGGTATTAGAGCAAACAGATCCAAGCAACATATTTGCTTCAAGAAACCTTCAATAGCCCTGAAATCTGAATCTATGCCTGTGAGTACAAGAAATGAAGATTATGATGAAGTTCTCCAAGATATGGTTAGATGAAAGGTTCAAATGCCTGGAAGCTCTAGAGCAGCCAAAACAACCTTCCATTGGGGTCTCAGCATACATTGAAGTGCTGAAGGTAAAGTTAACCATTAAATAATAAGGAGTTTGTTTCCTGGTGATTATAACCCATGAAAGCTGAAGTCCAGGATATAAAGACACTAGTTGAAGATCCAATCGTGAAAGAATTGGTTATGATCGAATCAGATGTCCACTAGAATTCACCAAGCAAAGGATTTGTGTATCCAGACTTGCTGGTTTCATCTCCCTCAATCAAGCCACTACATGAGGAGCACCCAATCCAGATGATCAGATAATTCAAATCAAGCATCAATTCTTCAATCCATTCAATCATGCATCAAAAGATTCAAGTATCAATACCATACAACCACTATTATCCATCATCAAACTCTAGAAATCCAATGGCAGGGACCATTCTTGTCAACCACCAAAAGAATCAGGAACAAGATCTGTGCAACAGAAGCAAATGATGCATCTAAAGGTTGCTGATCATCAAAATCAGCACAGCTCTATCTACTTTTTAATTGTAGTTGTAATTTCTATTTTTAGCCTTTAGCAGCTTTGTATTAGTCAAAGGCTGAGACTAAAATACCTGAAGCCTTAATAGATAGCTAAGCAAGTTAGTCTTGTAATGACACTGTTCATGGCCAAAATATGATATAGTACCCATGTAAGTTTTAGACTTTTAGGCTGTGTTTGAATGCTAGTTTGAGGGCAGATAACATAAGGTTATCCAGCTAACCAGCCAAACACCATACAGAAAGTTGTGAATAACCTTATTCAATCAATGGACCAAAAAAGTAGATAACCAGGTTAAAGTTATTACTAGGGGAAGGTGAAATAACTTTAACCACCACCACTCACCCCCCTGTAACCCACATCTTCTCTACCGTTTTTACCCCTAGGTGGCATTTTTTATCGTTTCTTTATTACCATCCCCAAACTTTTTGCAAGATGACACTAATGATGGGTCGTAAGTACCAACCAAAGAGCAAAGAACTTTATTTATTGCTTAGCTGGTTAAGGGATGAGCACCGATAGCTAAGTTATAGAGTGGCGGTTAACTATTCATCATCCAAATACGGCCTTAGTGATAGGTTTGGGGTTTACTATTGTGATAAACAAGGTTCGAAAAACCAAGGATCGACCCCTATCAACCAAGGTAGGTATGGTACACACCGAACCAAAGATCAAACAGATGAAGGAATCAATAAGTACAAATATGCATGCTCTAAAAATCCTTGATAAGGTCTTTTTTAGCCGCCAAATCCTGGTTTTCGACTTTTTTTATGATGTTTTCTTGTCTAAATGATAAAGAATATGGCTACCGAGTGAACTACTCTAGTTATGATTTCATGTGCATGCTGAAATTGAAAACATGCATATTAATCACATAGATAATATATCATATCTTTAGTTATGATTTCATGTGCATGCTAAAATTAGAAACAATATGGCTACCGAGTGAACTACTCTAGTTATGATTTCATGTGCATGCTGAAATTAGAAACATGCATATTAATCACATAGATAATATATCATACACTATACAAATTACTTATATAAATTTTAGGCATTCATATTAGCATTTAAAAAGAAACTTAAAACATAATTTTAGCGATGACATACATAAAGCCTTAGCAAAAATAGTTTTTTTTTTCTGGACAGTAAAACATATTTTAACAGCATAAAGAAACTCAGCGACAAAAATGATCCAAACAATAAAAAAAAATTACAATTTTAAAAATGGCATACAAAAACTATTGATAAAAATAATTTTTCTAGATGCTGAAAAAATTAATAAAAGATGTGCTTAGATTCAAACCCCTACTCTTTCGTACTAAACAAAACCTATCAACCACTAATATAAATGTTTAGCGCTGATAATTTGTTATACTTTATTAACATATTATGTAACTAAGTGGTTTTTATTATAAAAAGAAACGTCACCTCCTCCCTCCTCAAGACCCTTGTCCCCCTCCCCACTGCTCCCATTGCCACTACCCTCACACTCCCCACAAACCCCTCCTCATCCACCCTCCCCCTCCTCGATGTCCATCGCAACCTCACCACCCCTTCTAACCGCGGCTCCACCTCCACCATTGCACCCATCACCTCTTGAAGTGTTACGCTCACCTCGCTTCCAAGCTCCACCAGAGCGGCAAGCTCCGAGACTTCTTGATAGTCGTCAAGAGCATCCTCACCTTCTATGTGATCGCCATCAATGCCCAACAATTTGGGGATGGCATCAACACCAAGCTAGTCTCCAAAGCAATCGTGTCGAAAACGCCGAAAGTGCAGGAGCATGCCTTGTACATCCTGCCTCTAAATTGACACGTTTGGGTACAAACTAACAATGGTTCACTCCGAACCTCTCAATTTGGGAGCCATTAGAGACATTCAAGGTATGGTTCGCCCTCAACCTAGGCAGTTCTACTGATCCACGAACCAAGACCACCTTCGTTCAGACCAAAAAGCATGACTCATACCAAACCGGGCAGTTTTCCAAACCTTAGTTATAAACAGAGGTCTCGAGTCTAATATAGTCTTTGAATTGATATGCGGATTTTATTAAAGACAAAAAAAAAGGTAGGCCCTTTTTCTCTCTCTCACTTTCTCTCCTCCCATTATAATATTTTTCTTGTTCTTTCCTTTGCTCTATTAAATTTTTTTCTTTTGTTGATTGATTCAGATCTAATCACATCTAAATTGAATTCTTTAATATTTAATCAACATGTACGCTTCGATCTTTTATGAGGCTTCATCATTGAGAAGGGGCAAAATAAGCGAAATTTTAAATTACCAAGCCATAATTAGAAAAGTCCAAAAACTAGAGGGGAGTGGGGGGCAATTGAACCCCTTGCCCTTCTTATGCTCTGTCAGTGTCCCTAATCTAGGTCTATCTTAAGTTACAAAAGAGTTCAAGATATTCTTTGAGTTCACTTTGATGGCTTTTCTAAGTCAAGTGTTGTAAAGACACAAAGTTTGCTATTGTTAGAAAGTCCTAAAGGATTTAGTTACTTTACTTAATTATGCTTCCTTCATAGGAAGAAAGAGTCTAGAAATATCCTAGTTAATTAAGAACTCAAATTTAGTAAGTCATACTGTCTTTACCTACAAAGGAAGAGAGGACACATACAGTTTGATGTTGGATGAAAGATATTAAATCTCTTGTTCTACCTGTTTGTCATTCTCCCTTTATTTGGGCTTGAGAAGTTTCCCAAATTGTAGAAATACAACCTTTGGAAGCAAAAATTTGTTCCCATGCAGATTTTTTGCATTGTAATATGAAAATATTCCAGATTCCATCCTTATTTTAAATTCTAAAATTAATTTCAGATAGCCATGGCTTTGGCATTCTGGATTGTTTCTACATCAAAATTATATGGTGTCTCAGTAAAATGCACCTATTGAATTGCCATAAATACAGCACACATTCATTTTGACCAAGTTATCATGGTCTAAAAATGTTATAATGGAATTAGAATTAAATTAGCTAATTGAGCTGTTTGAATAAAAACTCAGTTTCTTGCAGTGTCAAACATTATTGCCCATATATTAGGCTTAATGCCATCCCTAGAAAAATTTAAGGTGTGTTTAACAAAATTCATTAATTTTTTTTAACAAAATTCATTAACTTTTTTTGGCTTCTTCTTTATTCATTTTCTTCTTTGCTCCATGTTCTCTTCTCTTTAGTTTGGGGTTAAGGATCACTTGCAAAGCATAATAACTTTTGCAGCAAAACCTAAAACATCAAAATTAAAGTAATTTCAAACTTAGCATCTATTTTCAATTTTTCATATTTTAAACAAATTTTAGATCTGCCCCTGCTAGTGAAGTGGGTCTCCTTGATCAAATATGATCCATTACATAAAGACTACAACAATGTCACAGCACAGCAGTCCCTAGGCAAGATCATATATATACGACAATATATAAGATACCACAATGCCATGGCAAGTCAGTCCCTGGATGTCTTTAAAAAAAAACAGAGAGAGAGAAAAGCATGAAGCCAAGAATATAAAAAGGATGCTCCAGGTAAGACTGGAAGTTCAAAAACTCTCCAGCATTTACTGGATGGTGACAGAGCTATAGGACTAGATTCCTTTAACATCTGTAGCATTGTGCCAGAGCTTCTAGAGTTCTCTAAGAAAATGAATGGATTCTATTTGCAAAATCTAAAAGGCCTTCTAAGCAGCTAACTAGTTACTTAAAGGGAAGAATCGCCTAAGTAATTCAGCTTCCCAAGAAGTTTTCCTCTCTATGTGATCTTAGGTTGTTAGTGTGATGCCTCATTTCTAGGAAGCATGCATTAGCTCCATTGGAAAAGGAGTGGGAAGTGCAAAGCACATAGAATACTGACAAGCATTTCAATGTTACCATGAGGTTCTTTAGTCATTATGTCAACTTTCGTTGCATAGAAGACCCATGTTACCTTGTCGCCGATGATGCTGTCAAATTCTAGGGGATGCTTCATGTAAAAAGAAACTATGTTGATTAGTAAGAAAAATTGAGCCTATCAATCAAGTTACATAACCACAACGAAGAATTCAGTACAAAGCTTACATCGGTGACTAATATAATCATTATTTTCGTTGGGTTAATTGTGCATGTCAAATTGTTCATTATATATTTGCCAGTGCGCTAAAGGCAACTACTTGAGCTGCATAAGCAGCCAACAAGCCTTAGGCATAATCATAACAGCACTTCCTAGGACAAAGTTGCTTAAACAGCAATTTTATGCATGTTGGACATTTAGCAAGCGTCCTAAGACCTGCCTAAACCTGGAACACCTGTTAGGGCTGATCAGACATTATACTTAGTACAATGAAGTGTTAGGCATGTTAGACAAATTGTAAACCTTGTTATCATTCTTGCATTTGTACATAGCTACAATTTACACATTAATGTTAACTTTCAACTGATTGGCTACTTTCATCTCTGTATTGATTATTCAACAGTTGATATCCTTTAGTTTCTAGTTTGCATTATATTCTTAATTGCTTGTGTATGTTTATAAATTTTAAATTTTCTATTTATTATTACACAAGCTGCATAAGAATCCACATTCCACTTAAGCATTATCTGGTCATCTACCACCCACCCATGTACCACAGTTGTCTTCTAAAACACCGAATCAACTGCCAAAAGACAAGAAGATAGTTTCTGAAAACATATGACAAGGATGAGTGATGCCGAGAGACGTTGAACCTGGGCTGAAAACTTTAACTTGGAAGGATATGGCGACGCAATCGATTGTGGCAAGGTAGAAACCCTACGGCACGTAGAACGCAAAGTGTTAGAACAAGCAGACAGTAGTTGGACGAGGAGCAGGGGCAGATTACTCTCTTTCAAGACCGAAAATACTACCTTAGCTAGCCACTCCAAGGAAACAACTCTCACACGCTCGTTCGCAAACTCTAGGAATCCGCCGGAAGGGGAAAGAGAGAATAAAAAGAATGCAAGAATAATTTCCACAAGAAAATTCTCACTAATCGATAACTCAAGTATATCAAATATCGCAAGAATGATTACAAGACGAGCCCCAATAGGGGTATTTATAAGTAATACAAGGAGCCTCTTTTGTTCAACTTTCCAATATGGGATTTCAAGTCCTATTCTAACTCAAAAAATTCTAACTACTAACTTTTGTAATAACATCAGAAGTTCCCAAAAAGAAAGCTCGTAAAAATCAAACTTCCTAGAATTAACTAACATTAAACTTTTCTATCGAGACAAAATTTATGTTGGCTTCCGGGACCCATGCGTACAAGACCCGCAACCCATGCAACAGCATGTGCATCCTAGGCACTCCGGCGTCAACGAGGCATTAGAGTGACAAAGGTTGCATAAATGATTATTGATAATGTAAAGCTTTAAAGACAAGTCTATCATCTAGCCAAAAGCCATATGAATCCTATCTACTACCTAGGGCATCATTAGAAAGTAAAAGATGGATTAAACACTTGACCTCTGCAAACCCAATCAAGCAAATTTTTTATTCTTACCTTGTGGTCCAATCATTCATCAAAAACACATGCTTTGTTGCTTCTAGCAACTACTTCAACCTCCACCTATTGCATATCTCTAATTCATTGAAGCCAAAAATAACGAAATTGGAAGGACTTTGAGAATTTTTTTTCAAAATGATATTCAATATTTAGACGAAGGTTTAAGCAAGACAAGAATTGAATGTATGATTTATTAAAAATCATCTATAGTGATTAGAAAGGATCAATGATTCTCTAAAGAATCCATGAGGAGTCTACTTGTACTTTAGAGACAAAATAAGGCCATAGATTCTTGCAGCATCACAGGTGGAGCTTGCTTACCACCATTCAAGAGTCACTCTACTTTAGCTCGCCCATTGTGGTGACTTGTGAGAGGAAGACAACTAGACAATTTTGAAAATTGTTTTATCATTTAACTTTGTTTTATAGTGCATTTGGTACTTTTCACAAAACAAGTTTTGTAAGTGTGCTGGATTCTAACATATATATGCATATATAATAATATATATATGAGAGCTATCTAATTCTATTTAGTTTGCTTTGTTTTATCATAATAACTTCAGTTAGAGATTTACCATGGAGTTGGTTCTTCTTCCAACTCCATGAAACCTCTCATAATACTTGTTAAGTGGGCCCATACCCATAAGAATCTCTGCAGAAGGCAGTTCACTGGTTGAACTGAAGGGATGTTAATGAAAAATCATTTTGCTAGGTTTCCAAAGAACCAGAACTCCATCAAGACTCCTGTGCAAGAGCACAAAAGGCACTACGCCCCTACTTTACTCTCTTCTTTAATCTACTGTTCTGCTTGGAAATGACTATTTGAGCAGGGATCAAGTATATCAAGCAGAATGCACTAGAAGAGGGTGGATCATTGTATCTTGCGACTAGACAGACAGTAACCCATAAACATTGCGAGAACAGAGTCATTTGACAGACCTAAACCCATCATAATTTTTAAACCCTTGCTTTTATCCACCACACGCATTAATTGATGTTCTCTGTCAACATATTGGCATATATACATTGATTTGGTGAATACCCTGTTTCCTATTACTCTAAGGAGATGGGAATGACAGAATAAGACATGTCATCAAGTCTCATGCAAGCCCCATATTGGAGGGAAAGCAACAAGTGTGGTGAAGAAAGAAAGAAGAAACAGTCGCAAGAATAAAAATTAAAAACAAATAAATAAATCCGTGTTACTTAATCTGTTTAAGATTCTTTCTTCATATAAGAGACGAAAAAAAATAACGAACGCATTCACAGCCTGTAATGAAATCTCAACAATCTTCAATAGGGTCGATTTTCATCGGTAATATGAAAATCACAGCAGAAGATAATAATCAAATATTCTATCCAAATGTATAACTAATTATGTCAATCCGTAACTTTTTTCCACCGGATCAACATGTATATGCAATGAATTACGTCTTACATCTAGCAAATGCTCGAAATTTAGGCTTTCTAATTTCAAATCGAAGTGACACATGAGAAAGATCAGAAGACACAAACCAGGCACTTGCTAACTCGGAAGGCGGCCTCCCTGTGCTCAGGCTTTATTAATAGGTGATGGGATCCGATAGTTATCTCAGAAGAATCCAAAGCAAGCCGCGATGCCTCGGCTGGGGGTCTAAAGCGGGTAACCGATTTCAAGAACCAGGCTCGGTTGTTCTTGATCTTCTTTACCTGCAGCAAGAAGCGGGTAAATTGGGGCGATTTCTTGATCTTTTCGCTCTTTCTTTCAAAGAAATTAGAGAGCCGAAAGGGGATGGGGTGATACCAGGTGGTCGGGAAGGTCGTCGGAGAGAGGGGCGCTGTCGATCTCTTCGAAGAGGTGGACGAAGGAGTCCCACCAGAGGGACTCGTCCAAGGGCTTGGAACTCCCCGCCTGGTTTATGGCGGCTGCGGCGCTCGCCATTGCCGGAAGTCGAGGAGCTTCGTCTCTCGCAGCCGCTTTCCGAAAACCCTAGATAAGGAGTGAAGTGCGCCCGCGCTTTCGTTTTTCGAATAGGGGTACCAAGAAGAGCGGAGGAGACGAAGGGGAAGAACGGGTCGGGGTTTTGAGTTAGGGTTTATATCTTTCGTGAAGCGTGCTCGGAGAGTCGGTTCCGAACCCCTGGCTGCGGATTGGGTTGCTTTTTTGCTACGCTAGGCGGCCAATTGATCTGACCCTCTCGGGAACCAACTTGTGGTGGTCTTATTTTAGGCTCGAACCGGTTCTAATTGAATCAACGGCAGCGAATGCCCAGCGCGCGTCCAAACCAAGTTTTGGCTGGACCGCAACGAAAACAGAATAGGATTTTTTCACATTAGTCCTTAAAATCCTTTCTATCTTTTTTTATATTTATATTTTAATTTCTGAAATCTTATAACTTAATTGGTTGCACATCTCTCCAGTAATATTTAAGCCAAAAAAATAAAATATCCTACTTTTATTTTCCTAACATTATTAATTTCATATATTCTGAATATTTTTGTTTTGTTTTTAATATTAACGGGCTTCTTAAACTGTGCACTTCCACCCTAAGCCTTCTTAATCATTAAAACAAGGATAATATGTCTTTTTACATCCTTAGTTGATCTTAAACTAAGACCCAATCGATGAAAACTAATGAAAAGACCAATTTGTTCAAAAAAAAATCTATAAAAATATTATATAAAAAAAAGAATAGAGATTAACATGTAAATATGAAAGATATCAGGGATTATTTTGTAAAATAATAAAAGAATAATTTTTAATGTACTTGACCGGTATTTGAGAGCTGTTGGATGTAAAATAAGCATGTACGCAAAATAAAATAAAATAAAATAAAATATTGAAGCCCCAACTACATCATTCTACTTGTGATTTGTGTGGAAAAAAATCATGTGGTACTTCTTCCGAGAATGTATTGGATATCCTGGTGGTTAGCACTTTAAAAACAAATATCTTCCATGCATTGCACCAAGTCCATGAATTGCACCAATCATCTTTTGTTACGAGACATGCCAGCGATGAAGGAACTTTTCTTGAATGGACCCTATAATTCTTATTTTCTTTTAAAACCTAAAGTTAATTCCAAATCAAGACCATCAAATACTCAATCAAGCTCCATCTAGAATATACTTTTACTCTGTTCCAACGTATTCCACTTTACAATAAACTTTTGGTTTTTGGGTTGCAGTTCTTCTACGCCAGATTTCTTGGCAAAGTCTTCTTTTGTACTGGTCTTTCTTGCATTATTCTTTAGATTTTGTACCGGTCTTCCCCGTAATACTCTAAATTATTCTCTTTGTGTATCTCTATACCAGGCCCTATACTCCATCTATTAATGAGGATTCTTTCTTTCCTTGTGGATATAGCCCAGTTTTTAGGTGAACCACATTAAATCTTGGTGTGCCATGTCAATTTATTCTCTATTATTTTTTTTCAAATGTTCATAGGTTGGTAACAATTTGCTCTCAAAAAAAAAAAAAAAAATCCATGAATTTTGCATTACCCTAACGTTGCGCAAGAAAGATGGTGGAAAAGAGATACATTAGTCTTCATAGCTTGACAAGTTTTAAAAGAGTGGACTCAATGGACTGGATTATATGATCTATGCATTTAACATGTTTGATCGGCACATCGAATTGTAAAGTCAATGAACTTCTAAATTTGTATATGCAAGTATCCAAGAAGCCAGAATCTTGATACTTGCCTGTTTCAGAAAGGCATTCTAAGCATGAATTAGGGCTTGCATTGTTTAGCAAGCAAAGGTTTTGGATTCGATTGTTAAGTAGTGGATACCGAGTATTCGTACTTCTTCGGTAATTATAATGCAGGTGGGTCTTTCTCTTGTTTGTCTGTAAAAAAAAAACAAAGAAAAAAAGAGTAAGAAAGAAGGGCAGTATATGCAAGCTTCCCAATAAAATTGCCTCAAAACTTGCATCAATTCCCTGCATAAACTCAGAGATCCTATGTGCTGCAATCAGCTGATTGATGATGGAACTGAGATTGCCATAGATCCATCGTATTATGAACAGACATAGCTACACTACTTGGATCCATCTGTCTTGACATTAGCATTAAGTGGGAAGGAGCAACAAAACGTGTCAGCAGAAGTAGCTGGATCATTAAGACACAAGTTTGGTTCACCTAGGGAATCAAGCAAAGTTAATGGAACAACCTACTCCATAATGACATGTTTCATACTTCTTATCAGGGATTGCATGATCCGTCTATGGCTTCAATCACATCCATATGGATCTGAATTAATGTGGCTTTGCTAATGTTTTTAGTAGGCAAGGTCTGTGTCAGGTCATTTATCCGCAACAAAATCGGCTGGGAGAACGCAACATAACCTTTTGCCATCAACTTTAGAAAAAAGTATCATTGGTGCTGTCTAATTCTGGTGCCTAGGTGGCTCAAATAGAAGCATAACTAGATGCGAAAATGATCTCCTACCAGTTCTATGTCAGCTGCTAATAGCACAATGTAATAATTAATGCTTCTTGATGGATCATAATCTATACTCCTGAAAACGGTTGGATCAATTGGAAGATGTTGTGTCAGAGTGGCTTTTTCTGATGCTGGCTAATGCAATCCTCTCTTTTTTGTGGTTGGTTAATTTCACAGGGATGGATGCACCATTTCCAATCTACATGGTTATGCTTTATGTGGCAGCCATGGTTGGAGAAGTCTCCATCACAGTGAGCTGGTGCTCCACCAAACACTTAATTAATTAAGATGACCAATGGAAGCCACTTTCACCCTCTATCTAACTGCGTGCTTTCAACCTACGTTTAAAGTAAAATCACTCGAGACATCAAAGTTGGAGGTTTTGCAGCTAACCTCAATGAGAGTTGGAGTTTCTAGCTCTGGCATCCTTTTTAATGTCGCAAATTAGATCTTATCTAAAGTACACATATCTCCGCCTAGGTTCAAAATGGTGAGGTCCCAAACCATGCTGTTCCTAGCAGTAAAGGGAAAGAATGGATTTTGTGTAGGCAAAAAGTTTGGTGCTTCATTATACACCTCAAGGCCAAAGTCAAAACTTCTTCTTCTGAGACAGAATGTCTGACGTAGGAACTCGGTAGATATTCCATGTACTCGAGCAGAACGTAGGCAGCATTGTGATCTCGGAATCTGATGCTTCTCCAGTTATCACTGTCGAGGGGAAAAGCCTTAACAATCTTTCCAAACAGTCGAATGAACGTGGTGAGATGATCACAAGGTGGAAGGGGTCCCCAAAATTCTGGACTCGGCCTGGATGTCTTAAAGGACTGCATTGAAGGGAGGAGGAAGTAGGTCAGTGATGAAAAAGGATGGAACATTCATTAGGCAAACGGCAAAACCGGTGGCAATTAAGCTCGGCTCTCTTACTTCGCGTCTGGGGTCTCAATCACATGGGAAAACTTTATGAGATGTCGGCAAGCCAAGATCTCCATGTATAAAATGACATGGTGGGCTCTGAACACTCAAGCAAAGCAGAAGCCAGCGGCTTCATCCATTCCCTTTGTCTTGTTTCTACAAGCGCGATGGCTTCCATCATGGGAGCTCCTCCGCTCCTAAGGAGCCTCTTGTTAGGTCTCTGCATGGTCTTGCTGACGTTCAACTTCTCCATTGCTACCCAACAGACTGAAAGGATCGTTGCCGTGGTCGGCAACGGTGAATGCTTAGATTGTGCCCAGAAAAGTATCGAGAAGGAGGAAGCATTCAAAGGTGCGTCTTCAAGCAATGCTACAAACCGAAATAATTAATGAAGCCTTCTTATAATCTTACCTGTAAAATACTATGATCAAACAGCTACTAACGAGATCAAAGGTGGAATATTTCTTGAATCTCTTACGTACTGTGCTAGTTTTAACATCTTAAGTGTAATATTTGGTGCGTCTATCTTCAAGCAGGGCTTCATGTAGCCATCCAATGCAAAACTGGCAATGGATTCCACGAGACCAAAGGTGTAGGTTTGCTCGACAAGAGTGGAAGCTTCGAGGTACAACTACCGAGTGATGTCCTCCGCGATGATGGGGAGCTGAAAGATGAGTGCTTTGCGCAGCTCCGCAGTGCCTCGGAAGCTCCTTGCCCTGACAATAATGGACTGGACCAATCTAAGGTCGTGCTGAAGTCTAAAGAGAGTGGGAAACACACATTTGTTGTGGCAGCGGGGAAACTGCCATTCTCATCGACATGCACGTCGGCATTCCATTCCAAGTTTCATCCATTCCACAAGCACTTGCTCAAGTTCAAGCACAAATTCGACTTCCATCACCACGACTTCCCCCACAAGCCAATTATCAAGAAGAAATTCCCGCCGATTCCCATCTACAAGAAGCCAATTCCTCCTCTACTACCGGTCCACAAGCTACCAATTATCAAGAAGAAATTCCCGCCGATTCCCATCTACAAGAAGCCAATTCCTCCTCTACCACCGGTCCACAAGCTACCAATTATCAAGAAGAAATTCCCGCCGATTCCCATCCACAAGAAACCACTTCCTCCAATCCCCAAGCCGCCTCTCTTGTACCATCCTCACCCCAAGTTCCCTCCTATTGACAAGAAGCCGCTTCATCCTTTTTACCATCCTCACCCAAAGTTCCTGTTCCCTCCCAAGCCAAAGTTCTTCAAGAAAAAGCATCCAATCTTTCCCCCGGTCAAGGAGCACCCGATACCATAAATTTATCTGGAAGCTAGTGGTGACATCGTTTCTTTATCCTCTATTTCGTTAGTTTGCCTTCCTCTCTTTTGAGGATTTCCCTCGTCAGTCAGTTAGTGGTGTAATAAAGCTTGTGCTCAAGGTGGTTTCGAGTCTTGGCCGAGTGTCTGTCACCCATTTGTATTGGATGAATATGTGTGATTTTCTGGTATTTATGTAAGCTTATGTGATTAGTAATGGCAATAATTCAAGGGCTTTTGCTTGTAACCAGAAAACTCGCCCTCTACTTTTTCTAAATGACTTGAAGAGACCGATGCTTCGGATTCATGTGTGTAGTTTTCCTTTCAGAGATAGAAAGTTCGTCTAGCTTATCATCGGAACAAGGAAGAGAAGACCAGGTAGGTCATCCAACGTATGCGCGGCTAGTATTCCAAAATTGCAAGATGAAATAGAATATTATATGATCGACAAAAGTTTTGAAACCTTTGGTTGTAATGGAAAAATATATTTTTCTAGCTTATAAAACTCAAAATTCGGCAAGGCATTGGGCATTAAAATATGGCATATTAACATAGTCACAAAATCTCATGGACAAATATCATACAGACCTCCCCAGTAAAGTTACAGGAGTTTGCCTCGATGGTTAGCTCATTCACTGCAATAGTTGACGTACATGTCTTGTGAGAAGAATATCATAACTTCTGGAATAGGTGGAACTTTGGTGGGTAGCTATGGGTGAGCAAAATGCTTGTCTGGTAAATTTATACACCCTTACGACTATTTTAAAGCAGAGGGTTAATTCTTTTATTGTTTACTTTCATGTAAGCGACCTTCACCTGCAAGTACCTATATATATATATATATATATATATATATATATATATATATATATTCTCCAGCACAACAAGTATAATATATATAAATAAAACCTCTTAAATCAGTTTGTAGAAAACAGCCAGCATGGGTACGTGAATAAAGCAAGCCTCTGGTTTAAGGAGGGAATAATTCCAGTACGGTAAGCTTGAAGCTTTTTTCTTGTCAATTTTGTGAGAGCTAGGATTCTGTTGTATCTCCTTTGAACTGTTTGTTGAGTTTCTAATGGAATCCCTTTGCTGGTCTTATGGATTTAGGGTTTTAGTTAAGGAAAATTGCTTTAATCCATGCAAGAATGCTGTGTCGTCAAATTTGGGTGCACCTATTTGTTTTAACTACCACTGTTATAACTCGAGGTTGCCCAACAGGCAAATTAAAGATTCACTTGACAGGCAAAACAACAAAGTTTATAGAATCACATTCCAAGATGTAATTAATTTCTGCAGGTCAGAAGGGAAGGTTGCCCTCATAATAGGCAGTGCCAGTGGCTCCAATGGCATGGCGGAGCACAGTCTGCTGAAGCATATATAGACAAATGTAATTGTACTCACCATAACTGTGACTGCAATGGCACGGCACAGTTTGCTAAAGCTGATATTATGCACAGTTCTAGTGTTGTTTGGGTTATTTTCTTCATTGGAATGGCACGTAGTGGTCCTTTTCCCAGATTGTTTACTTCTTTAACGAAAAAATTACTGGCCAAGGAGAAATCTTGTCTCATCCCCTATTGAATATTTTGGAGATGTTAGAAACTATGACCAACCAATATCAAGTATGCAAATAAATATTGCAGCGGAAGTTTGCATACTTAGCAATCTCAAAAATTTGATCCTCCAAGGATTGTTCATGTGTTCCAAAATTTGAACCTCCAAAATTTGATTCGCCAGAGTTTCTACTTGGAGGGCACTATAAGAGCAACGTCCACCTTTTTCACAGCCTGAATGCCCCAATCAAGAGAGAACACTACAACGAGCAAGAAATTTTTTTATGGCTATTATTTGGGCCGTTTTGCTTCGGGCAAAACGGTATGTAACGCTTTGCTTAAAGCTAGGTGTTACTCAGGGACTGAGGGCGCCCACCCTTTATTTCAGGAGATCTGTGTGGTTCTGATGTGGGACATTTGTATTCCAACATTGAACTTGGTTTCTTTGTTTAGGTGGTGGTCTGGTTGTGCAGCGACGGTGGCTGTGGTCCTAAATATTAGGGTGTTGGTTTCTTTCTTCAGATCAGTCTAATGTTATATAATAAAGCAGTCCTAACATATTCAAACTATGTCCATGTCCCCTAATGTAAACCCTTGTGATTGACATATGAACAGTAGAGAAAGAACTAAAGCTTTTGCAAAAAATTGTGGTTTCAAGCACTGTTAAGCTTGCTGTCCTGTGACAGTGGAACAGGACCAAGAATAAAGTGAAAACATCTAAGAATTTTTCATTTAGGAAGCTTGAACCAACTTATAAATTCAATAAAGCTTATTTGTTAATTTTAGTTCTGGAATTGTGTTAAAGTTTGTAGAAACCACTAAAAATTTTGAGTGAACTTTGTTTAATTTCCATGTTTCAGTTATATAAATCAGCAGTATCCAAAATCAGACCATATCAAAGGATAAGATCCCATGAGTTTATGTCCATCCCTAGTGTTGTTGCCTTTCTTTGCATCCTCAATAGTCCTAAAATAAAGGACAAAACATAAATTTTCAAAACATAAGTCATGGGAACTTGAATTATACGGTCGGAATTGCTTTGATGCTCATGGGGTTTCCCATGGATGCGAAGGCTGAAGTTGTGGAGATTGGGATGGGTGGGAAGGAGGGAGAGATTTTGGAGATGGCACGAATGTGCTAGACCCAGCCCTTTAGCCCGGCCCATGAACGAAATAGGCCCAAAGACAAAAAAAACCAAGAAGAAGAAGAAGGGAACGAAGTTCCCCTGTTTGAGTCGGAAGAGGAGACTGACGTCGGCTCCTCTTCGACTCCATCGGAGGCTAGGAAACCCTAGCCTCCATGTCTATTTAAGGGACCTCACTCCCCTTCTTCGAGCTTCACCGTTAATCACCAAGCTCCCCACCGATTTGAGGGGATTTTTGAGTTTACTGCCGCGGGGGATTGCTTGAGGTTTTCACTATCAATCCGGCCGGAAGAGCTCACCGGAGGTAAGTCCTTGCTTCCGACTCCACTCTTCTCCTTTTCCGGCTGTTAAACCACCGTTCCACCTTGAATCCGGCCGGCGAATCGCCGGATTGATCGCGGACAAGCCTCCCATGTTTTTGTGTTTGACCGACCACCACCGGGCGTGGCTCCCCGGTGTAAGCCTGCCGCTGGATGCCACCGGGGTATGTGGCTCACCGGCGGCTGCCGCCGCTTGAGGCGGCTTTCCTCCTTTCGGGAAGAAGAAATAAAGAGAGAGAGCCTCACGGTTCTCTCTTCTCCTTCCCTAGTTTCTCTCTCCTGAATCTCCTCTCTCTAGTTCTCTCTACTTTTCTATCTCATCTAATTGTTTCTCTCTCTAAATAAAACGCATTGATCGACATGATCTACGAATCCGAGTTGACTGTTGTAAAGGCCCTGATCCGCCCTAGTGCCCGGGCTACCTACTGCACCAATCATCTTGGTCCTGTTGAATCTTCTTGAAACTTTCATGGATAAACACGTTGATTAATCTTGGCCATTGAGTTCGATTCAATAAGCGAATTGTCTAGACGCCACATGAAACCACCTTGCGCCCGATCAAGACTTCTTGTATTATTTTATTAAAGTTATCAATTAAAAATTAATTTCATTATTAATATTTTAAATAAGGTTTAACAGAGTCACTTAACAAAGTTTAACGATTTAAGACAAAAGAAGTAAGTCAGTCTTGTACTCTTTATTAATTTTCAGACTATAAGTAGATCTTGCGGTTCTTATTATTCTTCAAATTTTTACTTATTTTTTGGTATTATGAAAGTATGAAAATAGTATTAAATATTGATGATATCGTGTTTTTTTAAATTAAGAATCAAGCATACGATATTCTCATAACTTATTGCGAAAGAATGGTTCTATGAATATTTTAATATTAATGGCTTATTTATGAACTATGAATTTTATATTTTTGAAAATTATATTTTTGTTATAAAAAGAATAATTTTATGATTATTCTACTGTTAAGTGCTTATTTATGGGCTATAAACTCTATAAAGCCATTTAGTGTTTTATTCATGTATCATTCAAAAAATATGATTCAAGAAGTATGATTTAAGAAGAATTGTTTTAATGATTATGGCAAAAAGGCTCTCAGATAGCTATATATGACTCCTGAAAGTGGGGTAGATCGACATTCAGTTTTATACGATCCTGCTAGTGAGTAATAGTAGTTAGCATACAACCTTGCCAGCAGATAATAGTACTTGACATATAACTCTGCTAGCAGGTAATGGTAGTTGGCATACGACTCTACCAACAAGTAATAGTAGTTGGTGTTTGTCGATTATAACCCCATCATGGATATAATAGTAACCTTAACATTTAGTCTGAGAGTAGTAATTTGATCAATAATATGGTTAAATAGTAAATAATTTATAATTTTATTTATGCTATACATGAGAAACTATGTTTATGTAATATGAATGATTTATGCATGCATGATTAGCTTTATAACTTATTTTAATATACTGTATTATGAAATGCCTTATTTTGTAATATTTATTATTTTCTTTAAATGATGCATTGACATACAAAAACTTATACTTGATTTGGTAAGATAGTGAAAGATTTACTTATTGAGCCGTGTCACTCATATACCTCTATTTTTTATTTTTCTTTCTCCAGACGAATAGGTCGGACAAAGGTTGATCCAGGCTTGGAGTTCGCGTTAGCAAGCTTGGCGATTTTGTAGAAAAAATTTAGTATTTTAAATTGACTATAAATTTGTAGTCAGCGATTTTTTAAGTATTTAAGATTATGAGTTTGGTATTTATGTTTGGATTTAGAAGCTCTGAACCAGTGTTGGTTGCATTTAATGGATAATAAAATTGAATTTCTATTTATTCTATTATATTTGAGATGGAATTGAAAACTAAATATAATATTAGGTTCATGTTATCGTGGGTTATACTTCTCGGTAGCACGACTATACCATGCTCCGGATCTGGGGTGTGACAATTAATTGTGAGAGTGATTTTGAATGTAGGTCATGGTCATATGGAGCATTTCAGGAGTTTAAAGGAGGTTGCTAAAGCGAAAGGGAAGATTCTGGCAAAGGCAAAGCCGAGGGATGTTTGTGTGTTGAATGCCGATGATGCTCTAGTTATGAGCATTCCAGTTTTGGTGGGGATAAGAAGGTCTGATTCTTAAAATACCATCATCATCCTACATCTAATGGTTTCTACATCTTGTAAACCATGTCAATATGATCCTTGCTTACCAATAAAGCAACCAAAGATGATAAACTACATGCAGAGAGACGGTTAAGGCATTAAGAAAAAAAATTACCATAGAGAGGAAATGAAAAATCACTAGACTGGAGAGTGGGTTAGCTGAGATTCGCAGGGCGACGATAGCATCGTCGATGGAGGAGGGCGGTCGGCCGGAGTTTTGAAGAACATCGTGGATTGACGGTGGCTATGGGCGAGGAGGAGGAGGAGAAGGAAGAGGAGGAGGCCGGCGGAGAGGCAGAAGAGGAGGAGCTTGGTGGTGGCAGCGGTGCTATGGAATAGAGAGAAAAGGGGGCTGGTGGTGGGTTGGGCGAGGAATTTGAAAAATATGTGGAGCTTGACGATGTTTATAAGCGTCTTCATCTTGTTATTAGCTTCTGACGACGTTTTTAAGCATCATAACATAACGACGCATACTAGAAAGCATCGGAAAATTTCCATCCTTCCTCGCCGATGCTAATAAGCTGTGTGGGCAAATTTTGGCATGGTAGACAACTTACTAATACTTCTTTCTAGTGTTGGTAATTAACAGTCGGAATACACTCTTCTTCCTGCAGTGCATCGCCGGTGAAGTGGGACAAGGAGGTAAAAGGAACTGATGGTTCTTGGATCACTTTCATCATTCCTTTCTTGATATGTATATGGTAGTTCTTTTACAAGTGAAAATAGTGTTCATGAAACCTGCGTTGAATTTGGAGATTATATATATATATATATATATATATATATATATATATTATATTATATTATATATATTTTTAATCTCTTGGTGTAAAAATTAATGCAACAGGTACATAAAAATAGAAATAGCAAAAGCAAGGATCTCATTATACCGAGCCCCAACATCTACCAGTCACTAGGCCGATGTCCGACAGAGAGCAACGTAGGTTGCATCTCGCTGGCATTCTTAGCGGCTTTCATAGATTCTGAATTTAGGCAAGAGGCCGCTTGACCAAGAGGAGGAGGTACCAGGGTGTATCTATCACGCTAAAGAAGAATTCACCTTCGTTCGTGTGAATCCACCCTTGGATCATCCATTGATCACTTAAAGATCTGTGCATGCAGATAGATGACAAATTTTGGAGCACTTTCAGTTCTGTGCAGTGGGCGCCTGGGCGGTGATTCAACTGTGAGTTCGCATGAAAAAAAGGTGAATCCTTCTGGGCCAAGGTCTCCGCTGTTGCTGCTTCTATAGTGTCTAAGATGCCACGTCTAAGATATGAAATTTGAAGTTGCCTTTTGCTATGTGTTATTCTTATTATTCCTTGTTAATTCTTTAATTTTTTATTATTTGAAAATACATAGGGTAGAGAGGTGGTGGTGATAATCTCGAGAGATTTCTTTGATTGGATCTGTATTGCAATTTGGTGTTGGAAATTGTACCTCAGATTCAGTAAAAATGATTTGTTCAGGAATTTGATTTTGCTTAAGTTTGCTGACTAGTTTAACTCCTGCTTTGTGATTATCTTGGTTTTCTTGGATTTTAGAAAACATAAACTAGCCCGAGCTACAATCGAAACCACCTCGCTTTGACCATGGGCATGGATTACATGGTACCCAAGCAGTAGGGTTTGATGATGCTATCCCCATGCAAAAGCTGTCAAAAGGACATGGCGTTGCTACAATTATTGAGATGTGTCCATCAAACTAACTAATAATTATCTGCTTGTAATTTAGAAAGTATGTGTCACTCATTGGAATCATCTTGGTTTAAGATGAATGACATGCACTATGGGTAATATCATGATAGTACTATCTAGATGCTAACTAAACTTCAACGAAAAAGAATTTGACACTAATATATTTGGGGAAAAGAAAGGAAATCCTTTATGCACGCTAGCACTCAAATCATCAGCATCCTCTCACATGTATATATATGGATCACCAAGCATATTTCAGCGAGTCTAGATCATCATTCTTGGATAGCTGCCACATCACTTATCTCAGAAAGAGAGGGCTCTTGCACAATCCTTCAACTACAAGTTGGAGAGCCATGCAAACTGTAAGGACCTCGTATGGGGGTGTGTTTAGTCTTACATCGGTTATTTGCTGGATAGATCTTGGGTACTTATACAGGATCAAGGAACCCAAATAATACCTTCCGGCTAGCCATTTTGGGTGAGTTCTTGAGTTGTTACAAATGGTATCAGAGCAGACCCGGCCCATAACCTATGTGGACTAGGAAACACTGCAGCACGGATCTATTGGGGCTGACCACAGGCCAATCGTGGTGTTTGTGGTTAGATTTAAGTAGATTTGAACCCTTAGCCTGACGAGGACGTTAGGGCTTGAATGGAAGGAATATGTAAGGACCCGTGCGGGCGTGTGTTTAGTCCCACATCGGTTATTTGCTGGGTAGATCTTGGGTACTTATACAGGATCAAAAAATCCAAATAATACCTTCCGGCTAGCCATTTTGGGTGAGATCCTGGGTTGTTTGTTACACAAACCCTCAACCATGTATTAGAGAGATCATCAGACAACATCATGGGCCAAAAGATTGTGCAAGAGCCCTTCATTTTCTAGATAAATGACATGACAAATATCTAAGCATGCACAACTCTCAACAGTGCAAAACATACACCATCGAGGATCTGGAATCCATCTTCATCGTATGGCATGGAGTTGGCAGCAGCTGTCTCAAAAAAAATCCTAGTAGATGTCGCAACTGCCAATTGCAAACTATGCCTTCCCTACTTCAAAGATACAACAAAAATTAGAGCCCTTACCAGTTTCTTTTTTCCCCCAACTAAAACCTTTACCAATTTCAAATGCCAACCAAGTGTAAAATAGGTAGAACCTGTTGGATTGAGCAGCCAAATAGCCCTCGATGCAATGGTCAAAGAACCTTGCATGATGTGTTTTTCTTCTTTCTTAATTATATGAATATTTATCATTTAAGGCACTAAATAAAATGAGAAGCGTTTGTTCGATCACATTGCCTTTGTGGGGTTTGACATGGTCAAACAAACCATTAAATGGTTGCTGAGAGCTTTGTGGAAGATAAAAGAGCAAAATATCAGAAGATATGGAGGAGTAATGTTCGAAAAATATTAACATTAAATTCCTGATTTTATGCTAAGTGGATACGGTGGGTAGTTCATAAATCTAGCCTTCTGAAAAGACAAGAAATCCACATTTAAGAAGTTCCTATCAGAGAGAAAAATCCAAAGCCAGCCAACCACAAAAATCCAGCATATCTTCCCATTCCACTTTATTTTCTGTTGAATTATTCATGAAAGGTGTTTTTCAGAACAACGTATTCGGTGGGTACTCACGAGTCGCTCCAAAAACAGCCAAAAAATGAGTCCTTTTGGAGTTTAGTTATGCCACCTGTGTTCGAGACACGAAGCATTCCTTGCCGTTAGCAAACAGGCCAGACTACCGCAGCTTGGACTAGTCTAACATTCTTCTTCTTACTTAGGGGAAGGCACCAACAAACTGCTAGTCTGACATTTTAATGACGGATCCATAAAAAGGCCTTTAAACATCTTATGAGTATGTCTATCAGGATAGGGTAAAAATTAGGGGAAATTAATCACCGGTACATTTATTGACCGATCTTTAACGTTTAATCCCTGTTGACTGGTTGTTTAACGATCAGTCCAGCCATATTTCAATACTTTATTATGAGACGAAAACGCCCCCTAAGAATATTAAAATGCCCCTGCCCCTTTTGATCTCCCATTCCCAAAAGAAGAAGAAGAAACAGGGGCAGCCGCCACCGACCACGGCCCGTCCCCGCCCGAGCTCCCTCCCGCGGTCGCCACCGGCGCCGTCTCGCTCCCTACCGAGCCCCATCCCGCGGCCCCGCCACCTCCCGTGCCCCTTCCCTTCCTAATCTCCCGTTCTCAGAAGAAAAAGAAGAAGAAGAAGGCCCGGCCGCCGCCGACCACAGCTCGCCTCTGCCCGAGCTCCCTCCTGCGGCCGTCGCCGGCCCCTGCTCGCCCCCTCTCGCGGCCTCTTCCCTCCCGAGCCCCCTCCCATGGCCCGCCCCCGTCCGAGCTCCCTCCCACGGCCCCCGCCCGAGCTCCCTCCCGCGGCCGCCGTCGGCCCCGGCTCGCCGTCGACGGCGGCCCCGCCCCCTCCAACGGCCGCCACGGCCCGGCCCCCTCCGGCGCCGCCGGCTCGCAGGAGGAGAAGAAAGAAGAAAGAAGAAGAAGGGAAGAAGAGAAGAAAAAGAAAAAAAAAAGGAAAAGCAAAGAAAAAGAAGGAAAAAAAAGAAAAAAAATAAATAATTAAATAAATGCATAAATAAATAAATCAATAAATATAAATGAACAAATAAAATAAATAAAATAAATAAATAAATAAATAAATAATATATTCTATAATAAAATAAAATAATTATAAATAAATAAATAAAGCCGCCACGGCCGGGCCCTCTCCTGCGGCCCCCTTCTGCGGCCGCCATGGCCGGGCCCTCTCCCCCGGCCTCCGGTGGCGCCGGCCTGCGGGAGGAGAAGAAAGAAGAAGAAAGGAAGAAGAGAAAAAAAAAGAAAAAGAAGGGAAAAAAGGAAAGAGAAAGAAGAGAGGGAAAGAAAAAGAAAAAAGGAAAGAAAAAGAAGAAAAGGAAAGAAGAAGAAAAAAAGGAAAGAAAAAGAAGAAAAGGAAAAAAAGAAAAAAAGAAAAGAAAAAGGAAGAAAAGGAAAGAAAAAGAAGAAAAAGGAAAGAAAGGAAAGAAAAAGAAGAAAAAGAAAAGAAAAAGAAGAAAAGGAAAAAAAGAAAAAAAGAAAAGAAAAAAAGAAGAAGAAAAAGGAAAGAAAAAGAAGAGAAGGAAAGAAAAAGAAAAAGAAAAAAGAAACAAAGAAAAAAGAAAAGAAAAGAAAAGAAAAAAATAGAAGAAAAGGAAAGAAAAAGAAGATTCATGTATGTGCAGAGAATACTTAATTGTGTACAGAGAACATTTAACTGTGTGCATCACACAGTTAAGTGTTCTCTGTACACAATTAAGTCTTCTCTGCACACACTTAACTGTGTGATGCGTAGAACACTTAACTGTGTGCAGAGAAAATTTAAATGTGTGCATATAAGACTTAATTGTGTATAGAGAATATTTAACTTAACTGTGTGATGTATAGAATACTTAACTGTGTTGAGAGAAGATTTAAGTGTGTGCACAGAAGACTTAATTGTGTGTAGAGAAGGAAAGAAAAAGAAAAATAAAAGAAAAAAAAAGAAGGAAAGAAAAAGAAAAAAAGAAGAAAAAGGAAAGAAAAAGAGGAAAAAGGAAAGAAAAAGAAAAAAAGAAAAGAAAAAGAAGAAAAGGAAAAAAGAAAAAAAGAAAAGAAAAGAAAAAAAATTGTCGATTAACTGTGTGCAAAAAGCAGAAAACTGTGTGCAAAAAGCACAAAACTGTGTTCGGGGGTAAATTTAGTGTGTGCCAACGTTAATTAAGTATGTTTCCAGGTTACATGCTCTAGGCTTACAACAATAAGTGTGTGCAAATGACACATATCTGTGTGCAGTAAACAATAAATTGTGTGCACAGAGCAGAATGCTGAACTTAACTGTGTGCACATGGCACATATCTGTGTGCAGTAATCGATAAACTGTGTGCAAAAAGCAGAAAACTGTGTGCAAAAAGCATAAAACTGTGTTCGGAAAATTGTGTGCATGGAGCAGAATGCTTAACTTAACTGTGTGCACATGGCACATATCTGTGTGCAGTAGTCGATTAACTGTGTGCAAAAAGCAGAAAACTGTGTGCAAAAAGCACAAAACTGTGTTCGGGGGTAAATTTAGTGTGTGCCAACGTTAATTAAGTATGTTTCCAGGTTAATTGAGTTTGTGCCATGCTCTAGGCTTACAACAATAAGTGTGTGCAAATGACACATATCTGTGTGCAGTAAACAATAAATTGTGTGCACAGAGCAGAATGCTTAACTTAACTGTGTGCACATGGCACATATCTCTGTGCAGTAATCGATAAACTGTGTGCAAAAAGCAGAAAACTGTGCAAAAAGCATAAAACTGTGTTCGGGTAATTGTGTGCACAGAGCAGAATGCTTAACTTAACTGTGTGCACATGGCACATATCTGTGTGCAGTAGTCGATTAACTGTGTGCAAAAAGCAGAAAACTGTGTGCAAAAAGCACAAAACTGTGTTCGGGGGTAAATTTAGTGTGTGCCAACGTTAATTAAGTATGTTCGGGGGTAAATTTAGTGTGTGCCAACGTTAATTAAGTATGTTTCCAGGTTAACTGAGTTTGTGCCATGCTCTAGGCTTACAACAATAAGTGTGTGCAAATGACACATATCTGTGTGCAGTAAACAATAAATTGTGTGCACAGAGCAGAATGCTGAACTTAACTGAGTTTTCTGCTTTTTGTAGAAATAATCCTTTTCTTCTTTTTCTTTTCTTTTTCTTCTTTCTTTCCTTTTTCTTCTTTTTCTTTCATTTTCTTCCTTTTTCTTTTCTTTTTTTTCTTTTCTTTCTTTTTCTTCTTTTTCTTTCTTTTTTTCCTTCTTCTTTCCTTTTCTTCTTTTTCTTTCCTTTTTTTCTTTTTCTTTCCCTCTCTTCTTTTTCTTTCCTTTTCTTCTGTTTTTCTTTTCTTTTCTTTTCTTTTTTTTTCTTCTTTTCTTTTTTCTTTTCCTTTCCTTTTCTTCTTTTTTCTTTTTCTTTCATTTTCTTCCTTTTTCTTTATTTATTTATTTATTTATAATTATTTTATTTTATTAGAATATATTATTTATTTATTTATTTTATTTATTTGTTTATTTATATTTATTGATTTATTTATTTATGCATTTATTTAATTATTTATTTTTTTTTCTTTTTGTTCTTTCTTTTTCTTTCCTTTTCTTTTTTTTTTCTTTTTCTTCTCTTCTTCCCTTCTTCTTCTTTCTTCTTTCTTCTCCTCCTGCGAGCCGGCGGCGCCGGAGGGGGCCGGGCCGTGGCGGCAGTTGGAGGGGGCGGGGCCGCCGTCGACGGCGAGCCGGGGCCGACGGCGGCCGCGGGAGGGAGCTCGGGCGGGGGCCGTGGGAGGGGGCGAGGCCGCAGGAGGGGGCTAGGGAGGGGGCGAGCAGGGGCCGGCCGCGGCCGCAGGAGGGAGCTCGGGCGGAGGCGCGCCATGGTCGGCGGCGGCCGGGCCTTCTTCTTCTTCTTTTTCTGCTGAGATCGAAAGATTAGGAGGGGAAGGGGCACGGGAGGTGGCGGAGCCGCGGGATGGGGCTCGGTAGGAAGCGAGACGGCGCCGGTGGCAGCCACGGGAGGGAGCTCGGGCGGGGATGGGCCGTGGTCGGTGGCGGCTACCCCTGTTTCTTCTTCTTCTTCTGGGAATGGAAGATCAAAAGGGGTAGGGGCATTTTCGGTATTTTTTGAAAAAACAAAAGGGGCTGAAGGACCGGGAATTAAACTTAATAGAGATAATGGACGAAAAATTTTAAGACCGGTCAACGGGGACTTTTTGTTATAGCGTGGTCTAAAAGAGGGTGGGTGATTAATTTCCCCTAAAAATTAAGGCTGCAAATGGGTCGGGTAGACCCATGACCTGATCCGATTCGTTTAGACTTGACCTGATCTATTTTGGAGGACCCATAGGTCAGATCGGGTTCTAAAATTGGATCTATTTCATTTTCTGGATCGGATCTGTGTTTATTGAATTTAAATCCAATCCGACCTATTTGAAATTTGGATAATTTTAGATTTTTAATCCTACGATCCATTTCGACCCGACCTGATTTGTAAAATTATTTGGGCCCGCGGTAGTTAAGGCCTAGCCTAAGTTCTATATCTAGGCCAATGTCATTGACTGCTGTCTCAACAAATTAATGGATAAGCTTAATTAGGGATCCTTGTGCAACAACCTACAGCCGTAGCTCTCGAATAAAAGCATGGGCGGACACATTTAGAATTTGGTAGTGTTAAATTTGCACTGATATGTAGGTAAAAACTGTCTAAATACTTCACGAACCACAGCTAAACCCCTCAAATCACGGAGGAATATGTGCATTCGCTGTGGCCCACACAACAAGAAAGTTATTGGATCATGACAGCCATTAATTACTTGAACAAGATGGCAAACTGGCTAGGTCGGGTAGTATTATGTTGTTTCATAATGTTAACTCCTGGTCGGGGTTGAATATCTTGCTTGGTGCTTGCTATGCGTCAGTCTAATACAAAGAAGGACAGTTTTCGATCACTCATGAGGTTAAAGCGTACTCAAACCAACTACATTTGAGATGTAAATACACTGGATTGATTTGGAATAGCAATAAACGGAATAGGGAAGCTATGGATGAGTTGATCCGGTTCATGACCCGACCCGACTCATTTGCACCCTTAGTAAAAATAGAGAACATGGAAAGAGAAAAAGTGCCCGTCCTAAGCATTGGCCAAAAATGAACCATAGAAGCAAAGCAATGCAAAGTATTTCAGCTTTCTGCAAGACAAATTTAAACCGTCCAAACCGGTAGAATTCAAACATTTCAGCTTCCTACATAACACATTTAGTATTTATAAGTCACTTGAGTACTAGAGTTGCCAGATGATTTCAGCAAATAGTATGCTTATCGGACAAACTGACTACATCATGTAGTTTCTACAAAATTCTTGTGCATATAAATATTCATTTTGCAAAGATTGATTTCAGTTAGAAGTTGTCGAGTAATTAAGTACCCTTTAGATAGATCGATTTCAACACACAGCTCAAGAGCTTTGGCTTTGTCAAAAGCTGTCACAATGAAACTGTAAATTGTAGGTTACAACACCAAATCCAAAACTTTCAAGAAAGCGCATGAGAACCTTTACTTCTTGTTTGACGGTGACTGCCCATATGCTCTTCCCTGATAGTCACCAAAAAAAAAAACAAAAAGAAAAGAAAAAACAGCAATAACAAAACAATTCAGTTTAACATTTGCCACAGTTCTGTACCAAATGACTTGAAGAAAACAACCATTGACAGTGTCAGTGACTGCCATATGCTGTTCCCTGATGATCACCCCAAAAAAGAAAAAGAAAAGAAAAAACAGCAATAACAAAACAATTCAGTTTAACATTTGCCACAGTTCTGTACCAAATGACTTGAAGAAAACAACCATTGACAGTGTCAGTGACTGACCATATGCTGTTCCCTGATAATCACCAAAAAAAAAGAAAAGAAAAAACAGCAATAACAAAACAATTCAGTTTAACATTTGCCACAGTTCTGTACCAACTACCAAATGACTTGAAGAAAACAACCATTGTACCAAAAAAAAAAAAAAAAAAAACAACCATTGACAGTGACTGACCATATGCTGTTCCCTGATAATCACCAAAAAAAAAAAAGAAAAGAAAAACATCAATAACAAAACAATTCAGTTTAACATTTGCCACAGTTCTGTACCAAATGACTTGAAGAAAACAATCATCTGTCTCTAATACAAAGTCCTTCAATTGGCGAAACTAGTTACTCATGATGAATTCTACTAAATACAAAAGATACTTAAAATGACAAGCATGGGATGGTCACATTTGAAGGAAGAAATCCTACGTCTAAAGTAAAAGCAGTCAAGGCATCAAAGTTGGAGGTTTTGCGGCTAACGTCAACGAGAATGTGACACATTCCTACCCAGCTGCAAGATGGTATTCTAGCTCCAAGCATCCTATGTCCCGAAATAGATGTCATCTAAAGGACACATATCTATGACTGGGTTCAAAATGTTCAGTTACCAAACTATGTTCCGAGCAGTAAAAGCAATGAACGAATTTTGTATAGGCAAATACATTGTTGCTTCCTCATATACCATGAGGCCACATTCAAAAGTCCTATTTTTTTGGTACAATGGCTGCTAACACAACTCTAGTATGAGTACAGCCAATAGAGTCGATGGAAAAGAGATGGCATAGAGATAGAGGGGCAGCTACATGACATGTTTAGAGGACCTCTCTGGAGTGTTGAGCAGCAAAGGAGCGATCCAGTCTGCGGCTCCGTTCGCCTCCTATTACACATGAACGGCCTGAAAGGCGTCGCAATCTTCCGTCAGCCTACGAATGTCACAAAGCAGTGGGTGTCCATCCCTCGCCGCCCCTCGTCCCATATCCACTCAATCACTGTGGCTGAGTCCCCTTCAAAAAAAATGCTATAAGCCCTTAGAACCCATCTCGCGTAGGTGATACCCTTCAATGCTGCCCTAAGTCTCGCCCCTATAGCTATCATTTTGAAGGTGCGTCGCCCCCAATAGTAATTAGCTTAGAGTCATGATTTTCGATCACAAAACTCATACCTTCTCTGTCTCCACCTGTGGACATGCTACCATCGAAGTTCACCTTGAGATAGTTGGAGAGTGAGGGCTTTCAAGAGACAAGAGCAAACCTAGGTGCTACAACAGCAGAGTGGGGGTCCCAGATGTCCCTAGCCATCTTTGATGAGGTCACCATGGTAACTTTGGGGATCTCAACAACCTAAAAGAGACCTCTATCCACCACAGTCCTCGGGGCTGCCCTCCTATCTTAAAAGAAATGGGCATTTCTGTCCAACCAGATGTGATAAGCCAGATAAACACAAGTGATATCCCACTCACCAGTATTCGATCTCTACATGGATTCCTTCAGATGGCGTAGGAGATCCTCTGTCGACCCGGTGGACCGCGATAGGGGAAATGAAGCCCAACTCCAAATCTATGCTGCCCACGTGCATCCGAGAAGAGTATGACTGATGGACTTCTCTATGTTGGGGTATACCTCGCACATCGGAGTAGTTGTGACACTCCTCCTGACCAACATATTCATGGTCGGTAGACAGCTCCATGCCACTTTTCAGATGAATAAGGTCACTCGAGGGTCGACGCGCATCCTCCAAATTCATCCTCCGTCAATCTATCGAGTGGTCTCCCCTCCCATCAATGCATGCAGGTTTGGTACATACCTTTGTCCTCACTGGAAGCCCAGACCAGTTTGTCCATCGTCTCCCTAATACGTATTGGAATTGCCAGGACCCTCTCAGCCAGTTGCTTCTTGAATGCGTCCCGAATTAGCACCTCATTCCACCCGCCCTCTCTAGGGTTGATCATGTCACTAACTCTACATCCCGCCAGCCTTGCCGAATCAATTATCGTCAGCACCCAACAGGGTAGCTACTCGGTCAACTAGTTGTTCTCCAGAACATCAATAGATTGTCAATCACCGATAGCCCATCTGATCGTAGCAAGCATCGTCGGTGCATGCGCGCAGATCTTCCTCCAAATGAAGAAGCAGTGACACCCTATCTGGAAGTCAGCCACCGCCGTATGAGCTCCGTACTTGGCCCTCAATAGGGCGCACAACAGGCTATCAGATTTTCGGATACACCTAGTTGCGTGTCTCGCCACTAGTATCTCCCACCTCACCGCTAATGAGTGTACACCCAATCTACCATGTCTGACCGACTGACAAATGACCTCCCATGCCACTAGGTGAATGCCCTCTCCGCCCTCTTGCCTGCCTCAGATGAAGTTTCTGAACAACCGCTCCATGGACCTCAAAGGCTACAATGGCAAAATGGTGTTCGATAGCAAGTAAACCGGTATTGAACTAAGAATTGACCGCACCAAGGTCACTCTGCCATCATAGAAAGAGCATCCATCTATCATCTTTCAAGCCTGTGTTTGATTCTCAGCTTGATAGTGGAGCAATCCCTGCAACGAAGGCGACAACCCATGATGGGAACTCCTAGATATCTCATAGTGCCCTCCTGCTACTGCACTTCCATAATTCTTAATGGAGGTCTTCACTTGTGGCTTGATTTTTGGATTGAAGCAAATAACAGACTTAGCTAAATTAACCTGTCGACCAGAGGCTACACAGCAATCCTCAAGGATTCTTCAGATCACCAGCTCTGCTTGCCTCATCACCTGAGCCAGAAGCATGCAATCATCGGCGAATAGGAGGTGCGAATAGGAGGTGCAAAATCTGCACGGACACCAGCATCGACCTATAGGCCTCCAAGGCTTGGGACTTAGCAGCAAGTTAGAGGGCTCTGGACAGTGTGTTCGCACACAAGATGAAGAGCAATGGAGAGAGTGGGCACCCCTGCCAAAGTCCAACAGAGGACTCGAAAAACTACATAGCCATACTGTTCATTAAAATGGCGAAGGAGGAAGTCCTGACGTAGCCCAGCACCCAACCAATCCAAATCTTATGAAATCCAAAGCTTACCAACGAAACCTAAAAGAAGCCCCAGCTCATCTTGTCGTAGGCTCTCTCCATGTCTAGCTTGATGCCCATCAAGCTCCTCCAACTCGGGGCTCTCTGGAGGTCGAACATAAATTTTTGGACAACGAACACATTGTCGATGATGCTCCGACCTCCTACAAAGGCTCCCTGTCCGAACTGATAAGTCTCAGCAAGATACTCCTCAGTCTGACCACCAGAATCTTCGTCGTAGCCTTGTATAGAGAGTGCAAAGGCTAATCGATCGATAATGGCATAGCCCCGTAGCATCTTATCTCTTTGGGATCAGGGTGACGAAGGTCCTCTTCCAATCCGCAGGCATCAATATTATGCTGAAGAATTGTTAAATAGTCTCTACCATATCCTATCTGATTAAAGACTAGTATCTTCTGAAAAAAAATTAGGTGGGGGTGGGGGTGCGGGGGAGCTTTATCCTCAGCTAAGGACCAAAATGCCTCCTAGATTTCTTTGGCAGATATCAGGCTGATCAAGGCTGCATTTTTCTTCTCTGTGACCATGGCCGGTGGAGTCGGCATGGCGGGCGGGCTCTCACTAGTCAAAAGTTTTTCACCTGACATAGAATGCAGGAACTCGGTAGATATTCCATATGCTAGAGCAGAACATGGGCAGCATTTGTGATCTCGAAAAACTGATGTTACTCCATGTATCAGTGTTGAGGGGAAACCTTCGCAACCTTTCCAAATGGTTCCGAACATAATTTGGTTACTTGGCCTTTCCCAGGAGTGTGAAAATCACGCCCAAATTGGGGCCTTGATGAGGTTGGTGACAAAAATTTATTAGGCAAACCGCAAACCGGTGGTTGCTCTCTCATGATCACTTTTGGTTCCCACCACGAGGGAAAACTTTATGAAGTGTCGGCAAGCCTTAGAGCTCCATGCATAAATTGACCAAAGCTAGCAGCTTCATCTTATCCCTTGGTCTTCTTTCTACAAGCGCATGGCTTCCAACATGGGAGCTCCTCCGCTTTCAAGCAGCCTATTGTTAGGTCTCTGCACGGTCCTGCTGGCATTCAATTTCTCCGGTGCTGCCCCGCAGACCAAAAGAATCGTTGCCGTGGTCGGCAGCAGTGAATGCTTAGATTGTGCCCGGGAAAGTATCAAGGATGAGGAAGCATTCAAAGGTACGTCTTCAAGCAATGCTATTAAACCAAATAATGGAGCCTTCTTATTATCTCACCTCTAAATTTGGTGCCTCTCTTACTGTGCTAGTTTTAAAATCTTAAATTAAGTCGCTGGATCACTTCATCCAGATAAAGCAAGTGTAATATTTGGTGCGTTTATCTTCAAGCAGGGCTTCATGTAGCCATCCAATGCAAGACTGGCAATGGGTCCTACGAGGCCAAAGGTGTAGGTTTGCTCGACAAGAGTGGAAGCTTCGAGGTACGACTACCGAGTAATGTCCTCCGCGATGATGGGGAGCTGAAGGATGAGTGCTTTGCGCAGCTCCGCAGTGCCTCAGAAGCTCCTTGCCCTGACAATAATGGACTGGACCAATCTAAGGTCGTGCTGAAGTCTAAAGAGCGTGGGAAACACACATTTGTTGTGGCAGCGGGGAACCTGACATTCTCATCGACATGCGCGTCGGCGTTCCATTTCAAGCCCCTTCCCAAGTCGCTTCCGTTCCAAACGTACTTCCCAGTGCACGAGTTCAAGGACAAATTCGACTTGAAACAAGACTACTTCCCACCAAAGAAGTCACTTCCTCCTCCAGGACCAGTCTACAAACCGCCACTACCACCAGTGCACAAGCCACCAACTGTCAAGAAGCCACGCCCCCCGCCATGTCCCCCGCCGTGCCCGCCATGCCCCCCGCCATGTCCCCCGCCGTGCCCGCCATGCCCCCCGGGTCCCAAGAAGCCAGGCCAGCCGGGTCCCATGAAGCCAGGCCCGCCGTGCCCGCCGGTTCATAAGAAGCAATGCCCGCCATGTAAGAAGCCACGCCCGCCATGCCCGCCGGTTCATAAGAAGCAATGCCCACCATGTAAGAAGCCAGGCATGTCATGCCCGTCGGTTCATAAGAAGCCATGCCCACCATGTAAGAAGCCACGACCGCCATGCCCGCCGGCTCCTAAGAAGCCATGTCCGCCATGCCCGCAGGTTTCCAAGAAGCCACCCCCGCCATGCCCGCCACCATGCCCGCCATGCCCCCCGCCATGCCCGCCGCCATGCCCGCCATGCCCCCCGGGTCCCAAGTAGCTACGTCCTCCAATTCCAAAGCTACCTCCCTTACCATCCTCACCCCAAGTTCAAGTTCCCTCCTATCCACAAGAACCACTTCCTCCAATCCCCAAGCCGCCTCCGATCCCTTATACCATCCTCACCCCAAGTTCCCTCCTAGTCCAAGAAGTCGCTTCCTCCAATTCAAAAGCTCCGTTCCCTCCCAAGCCAAAATTCTGCTTCTTTATCCTATATGGTTGGTTAGTTACCCTTCCTCTGTTGAGGATTTCCTTTATCAGTTAGTGTTGTAATAAAGCTTGCCCTTGTGACTGTGTCGAGTCTTGGGCGAGGGTGACTGTCACCCAGTTGTATTGTATGAATATTTGTGATTTCTGGTATTTATGTGAGCTTGTGTGGTTAGTAATGGCAATAATTCATGGACTTCTTGTTTTGTGCTTCTAACCTTAAAATTTACCCTCTACTTTTTTTCTAAACGACTTGAAGAGACCTACGCTCGGGATACAAGTGGGTAGCTAGTTTTCCTTTCGGAGATGAAAGTTCGTCTCGCTTATCAACGGGCAAGGAGGAGTATACCAGCTCATACAATTTATGCGCCGGTAGTGTTCCAAAATCGTAAGATGAAAAAGAATATTATACGATTAACAAAAATTTGGAAACACTTGGTTGTAAAAGAAAATATTTTTCTAGCTTATCAAACGCAGAATTTGGTTAGGCGTTGGGCGTTAAAGCATGGCATATTAACGTAGTCACAAAATCTCATGGACACAGATCATACTGCCGGTCTGCCTTGCCGAAGAAGAGGCATGGAGGTGGCGTTAGTACTTCGTCAGCTCCCCAAGCTTGTCCTGGGAGCCGAAACCGAGCAACGGTCTTTCCGTAACGTCCAATGGGGTTCCAAGAAAGAGGCGAAGCCATCCCTTCGGAGATGCTCCTCCGCTTCCTCTACCTAGTTCAACTAACAGGACAAACGAAGATAGGAAACCAAGCCCTGCGACGCCTCCCTTTTCCTAGCCGAGAAGCGGTAAAGCAGGACGAGGAGCCAAGGGAACTGTTGGTTCATGGATCTCTTTCATCATTCGTACGTATATGGTAGTTCGTTTTCAACCGGAAACCTTTGCTCATGAAACCTGCGCTGGATTTAGAGATTATATATATGTTTATTCTCTAGGGGTAAAAATCAATGCAACGGGCAGATGAGAAAAGACAAGCCTAAATAATACAATTTGGACCAGATTGATAGAGGCACTGTCCTCCGATGGACGTGGCATTCTATTATTGACCGCAATAATTACCTAATTAAAAAAAATCTCAATCTAGGACCAAGTTATAGCTTTCAAAAATTATTGGATTTTCTGATTTGGTGGATCTCACTTCTCAATTCTATTCAGACCTACTCGTAATGACCAAAGTAGCCTATATTGAGTTTGGGTTTAAGCAAGAGGCCACTTGATAGGAGGACGAGGTATTGGTGATGGAGTGGCATCAAGAATAGCAAAGGGTGAAAGATGTTGCATAGGTAGTGAAGATGAGGATGGGGCAGGCTCTCCGTCATTGCTGCTTCTAATATGTCTAAGATGCCACAACTAAAATACAGAATTTAACGTAGCCTCTTTTTTTTTTTGGTGGGTGGGGGCCTTTTGCTATATATTATTTTTGTTATTTTTTGCTAATTCTTTTATTTTTTATTATTTTTAAAAAAAGAAGGGGGGGGGGGGGTATAGAATCTGAATTAGTCTTTTGCTATATGTTATTATTATTTTTTGCTAATTCTTTCATTTTTTTTTATTCTAAAAAACCTAGGGTAGAGAGGTAGTGATGATAATCTTAAAAGATTTTCTTGGTTAGAACTGTATTGCAATTCGTTGTTGGAAAATATACCTGAGATTCAGTAAAACTGATGTGGTCAAGAATCTGATTTTGCTTAAGTTTGCCGACTAGTTTAACTCCTTCTTTGTGATTATCTTGGTTTTTTTTGGATTTTAGAAAACATAAACTAACCCAATTGAAATCACCTAGCTTTGACCAGAGGCACGAGTTACATACTACCCAAGTAGCATGGTTTGATGATGCTATCCTGATACAAATACTGCCAGCTGGACATGACAGTGCTATAATTATGGAGATGTATCTATCGAAATTTTAAAAACCTAACTAATAATTATCAGCTCATAATTTAGGAAACAGTGTCACTCATTGGAATCATCTCGGTTTAAAATGAGTAGCGTACAAATGGGTAATATCATGATGGTACTACTTAATCACAAAACTTCACCAAGAACGAAATTAACACATATATTTAGGGATCAACTGTGCGAAGTCTCCCCTACTGCCTTGCATGTATTAACAAACCGGGATCAATCAGAAAAGAAAAGAAAAAAAAGGCAACTCTTCGTACGTGCTAACACTCAAGTCAGCACCTTCTCAGGTGTACGGATCAATAGAGTGCAGAGCACATCTCATCTAGTCCTGATCTTCATGCAATCATACATGGATAGCCGCCACATCGCTTACTTGAAAAGGACAACCACGTTTCAAAAAGCTGCACAATCCCTCAACTAACCATGTATTAGAGAGATCAACAGACTCCTCTCACTTACACTTACAAAATAGAAAAGAAAAATAGACGACATTATATTAAGATGCCAAACATATAGGCTAAAAGATTGTGCAAGAGCCCTATATATTTGAAAAAAATAACAGTTATCAATAGAGAATCAAGGATCTATCTTTATTGTAGGGCGTGAAATTAGCAGCTCTGGAAAACGGTGTCTTAAAAAAATTCCTAGTAGATGTGGCAGCTGACAATTGCAAACTGTGCCTTTCCCTACATCAAAGATACAACTAAAATTATAACCTCTAGTAGTTTCTTTTCACATCAATATATATATACAGACACCAGTTTCTTTTTTCCCCAGGACCCCAACTAAACCGTTACGAATTTCAAATGCCAGCCAAGTGTAAAATAGACAGAACCAACGTATCTCAAGTTTCAGTTGCCATATGTAGCCACGACTGTCTCTAAAAACAGCCAAAAAATGAGTCCTTTTGGAGTTTGGTTATGCTACCTGTTTGAGAGAGGAAGCATTCCATAGCCGTTAGCAAACAGGCCAGACTAGCGCAGCACGAACTAGTACAACATTCTTCTTCTTACTTGGGGGAAGGCACCAACAAACTGCTATAGTCTGACATTCTCATGACAGATCCATGAAAAAGCCCAACATCTCATGAGTATGTTTATCAGGAGGGGGTAAAAATGGAGTACGTGGAAATAGAAAAGGTGCCTGTACTAGGCATTGGCCAAAAATGAACCAGAGAAGCAAAGCAAAATATTTCAGCTTTCTGCAAGACATATTTAAACCGTCCAAAGCGGTAGAATTCAAACATTTCAGCCTCCTACATAGCACATTTAGTATTTATGTGTCGCGTGAGAACTAGTGTTGCCAGATGATTTCAGCAAATAATATGCTCATCAGACAAACTGACTACCAAGATCTGCCTACGTCATGTACTTTCTACAAAATTCTTCTGCATACAAATATTCCTTTTGCAAAGATAGATTTCAGTTACAAGCCGTCAAATAATGAAGTACCTCCTTAAATTTGATGTTCACTCACAGGTTGAGAGCTTTAGCTTTGTCAGAGGCTGTCGCTATCTTCCTGTTCTATGAAACTGTAAATTGTAGGTTACTCCACCAAATCCAAACCTTCCAAGAAAGCGCATGAGAAACTCTACTTCTTCTTCTTCGACTTGTTTGACAGTGACTGAGCATATGCTGTTCCCTGACAATCCCCAAAAATAAAAGAAGAAAACACGGCAATAACAAAACATATCAGTTTTAACATTTGCCACAGTACTATACCAAATGACTTGCCACAGTACTATACCAAATGAGTTGAAGAAAACAACCATCTGCCACTAATAAAGTTCTTCAATTGGCAAAACTAGCTAGTAATGAATTTCAGTAAATACAAAAGTATTTTAAAATGACAAGCATGGGATGGTCACATGTGAAGGAAGAAATCTTTTAGAAAGGACTAACTCATATCTGACCTGCAACCATTCGTCCATGTTAGCATCAGTTGTCCCCGTGCCTACTTCCACTTTGGATGCTCTCTTTGTTTTCTATAGTAGCCAAAAAAGTGACCATAAGACCACTAATGAATGTGCAGAGAAGCATTAAATTGCAATAACCAGTTAAACACAATGGCTACCAAAAGGAAAAACAAGGATTTATAAACAAGAATTTCCCATCAAAATTTTAGGAAGTATAATGACCTAGACTAACACAATAGCTGAAAACATCATAGAGTTCTAAAAATTTTAAGAATTTATTAATGATTTCGAGTGATGTGGTAGTTTTTATCAAAAGTTGCATGGTTTGTCATTGATACTGATTTAAATTCAATTGGCTGAGTCAAATTTAAATATTAGTGTGTGAATAAGCTTACTGCAGCATTTGGTAGAGGGAATTTCGGCAAGTATGGAAACTTAGAAACTAGAAAACCAGAACACTGATGCAGAAACTGTTTCTAAGGAGATAAAACACAATGATTAATGTCGACAAAATTATGACATCTCCAATCATTAACTACAATGCAAAGAAATAGTACGATGAAGTAAACAAAGAAATACTAATAAGGAATATTGTTCAGAACAAAAATAAATGTTTCCTATCAGACAGCACCAAACCTGTATTGACTATTTCATATAGCGATACACATACTATCTGATACAGAAATTTGACTGGTATATACCCAAGTTATTTTCAAATTTAAGTCTGTCAATTAAGAAGCCCATGCTTCTCCACATTTTTAGCTCACTCAAGGATAAGGATTTTGAGGGGTTGAAAAGCAAGAGCAACCAGATTTTACAGATGTCCACAAGCAAAACAAGCACTTTAGCACACCGAGACATCAATAAAGAGCGGAATTTATGGAGACAGTGTTCATAATTTGCATGTTACATTGCAAATAGATCCCCCCCCACCAAAAAAAAAAAAAAAGATAAAAAGAAAAAATCCACCAGGACTTACATTGACTTGCATTTATCTAGCTAAACAACACCCCCACCTTTCCCCCTCATAAAGGTAGAGAGAGAGATAGCAGAAGAAGAAGAAGAAGAGGAATAAGAAGACTTTTTTATATTTTGTAATTGCATTCATGGATTATATATCTCCAAATTAGCAACAATATGAGTTGATCCCCATATTTGACTCCACTTGTCAGGACTCAGCTACCTTAGATAAAGATGCTTTATACTTCAGCTTGAGAAACAACTTGATGAATGAGCTTGAGCCTCAAAAATCTCATTTAAGCACATGAGATGCAGGCAAGAAAAACTAGTTCAACAAAGTTCAGCAAGAATTGCTGAATATGGTAAGCACTCATTGTTAAGCAATGTGGATTGTCCAGTTTTCTCTATTTCAACAAGATAGATGAAAGAGAATCTAAAATAATAAAATACACATTAGATAATAATTACCTTTGAAAAGTGTTGTATCTGACCATATGCCCATATAACAAACAAGCCTATGAGAGCAGCTCCCAATGTTACAAGAAAAACAGACTCGATGCTGAGAAAACCCCCTGACTCAAAAACTTCAATGGTACCATTATAGAAGACACTTTGGTGTGGTTGCTGATCAATCTCATAAACAATGGTCCCTACTAAATCAAATGAGCCAGGCTGCAGTATAAGATATTTAAATTCCATTAGATATTATCAAGATTCAAGACTGGCCAACCAAAATATTATAATTCCACAGATACAAATTATAGCAAGTCTGCCGTAAAAATGATGCACTACCTGCAAAAATTTGCTTACGACAAAAATATAGGGGAATGTAGCTTGAGCAGAAACTGGCACTGATGCATTGTAGAACTCCTGCAATAACAAGGCATGCAATCTTGATGTTAAACAAAAACTACTTAATTAAAGCACTAATTTGAAGATCTGTAACTAACTTATGATTAAGTTGCAGATATGAGATGTCAACATCTAATACAACAAGCATACATACACACATATATGTATATGTATATATATAGGGGCGGACATGAATTTGGCCAATGGGATTTTAAGTTGAATCGAGTCAGTTCTGATAGGACAATGGGGGTCTAACGTCAATGACTTGAGCTGCGGTCACCAACTACCTCTAAATTGCTTATACATAAACAATCATATGATTTGAAGATCCTTATGCAAGGACTGCTGTGCCGAAATCGGGGACCGAACTGATTGCTTAGCAGCACAGGTTCGTACGCCCCCGTGCTGTTCCATGCCGGGCCCATACGACACAGTAAAGTGGGCAGGAGAGAGAGGGAACGGGAGAGAGGAAAGGAGAGAGAAAAGGAGAGGAGGGAGAGAGAAGAAGGGTGTCAGAGGGCCAGCGAGCCGTGCGGAGGAGGGGCTTCGCCTTCGGTTCTCCTATTTTGTTTGGAATAGGAGTCCCAAAGGGGGCCTCCGGTTTGTTAACTTCACTTAAAAATCTTGAAATTAATAAGAGGCCCCTTTCGGGACCCCTGTTTCGAATGAAACAGAAAAACCGAAGGTGGAGCCCATCCTTCGCCTCCTCCGCGCGGCTTGTCGGCCCTATGCCGGCTAGCCTCCACCTCTCTCTCTCTTCCTTCCTCTCCCTCTCCCTCTCTCTCCCTCCCTCGCTCTCTCTCTCTCTTTTCCTCTCTTTTCTTCTCCTTCCCCCCCCCCCCAGCTGGTTTCTTGTTTTGGTTGCCATAACCGTCCCGGTCCGCCACTACTATGGCTCAGTACACCCCAAATCGGACAGTTCGGGATGGTTCCGCTGACCATGCCATTGTGCATCAAGTGGTTAAAGAATATATATTATTTCATGTTATTTGAATATATATGTACCTATATCTGTGCATAGGATCATTTCTTCTATTGATTTGATACAAATACATTACATAAACATAATATAGAGCACCGAAAGATTAAATTTTTTCTCCTTTCCTTATCCCGGATTTCATTTCTATTTTTCTTAATCGATTTGATTCAATTGTTGAATTGCGAGTTTACATATCACAATTCATATCTTTCTATGCAAAAAAAAAAATCAAAACTTTTTTCTTGTATTATATAACAACTCGTATAATTTATACAAAAATTATTTATTTGTCATATATAGATATAACAAATGCTATGGTACATTGCCTTTCTGTACAATTACGCACACCTAGCCGATTGTTTAAAATTGGATGGTTTAGATGAACGACCAGATGACCAATGAGATAGGTTGCTACAATTGGTATCCTATAATTAGACTTTAAATCATGCCCTTTTTTGATTTCTCTATCACCTTTCTTTTTTACCTTCTCCACGATTCCACCTCTGGTGATGGTGGAAATGTAGGTTCAGATGCATTTGTTGATGCCATCAACATCACTATGTTGACGGTGAGGGTGCAGAACATGTCGATGGGGGCAGTGCTGGCAGAGGAGGTGTTGTGGATGAGATATGGCTTGTTGGAGGGAATCGGGAGAGGGTCAAGAGTGACGAAAAGGCTGGCAAGGAAGCAGGTGGTGGTGGTGGTGGAAGAAGTCATGTCTTACCAAAGCATGGATATGTGCTCAGTGAGGCAAATCTTGGCGTGGCGATAGCAATAGTCTTAGCAGCAAAGGCATGGCTGGGCCATGCAGCATGGAAGAGTAGAGGTGCTGGCTGGGCCATGCAGTATGGAAGAGTAGAGGCGCTGGCTGGGCCTTGCAGCGTGGAGGTGCTGGCTAGCAGAGTGGTCAGAAATGGGGACAGGTTGAGCTGGGATCTGGCGATGGGTAACTTGGTTGATATTCGAGATTAAAAAAATGGCTAGCCACCGTTAGTCTATAATTCTTCCTAAAATATCTCCCATCAACCAATGGTTGATATCTGTTATCTCTATCCATTAAAAAAATGATAAAAAAAATCATAATAGCAGATCCCACATATATATACATATACATACACATATATAGCAAAACCCTCAAGATGAAATGATCTTTACTAGAAAGGTTTAATATCAGTAAGTCCCTGAAATAGAACTAGGAGAATTACCATTAAAGATTCACCATGGTTTCCAGCCGGACAGTCAACAATAACCGCAAGACATTCACAAGTAGTGAAACAAAGATTGGCACATTGAAAGGTCAGTTAATCTAAATTCTGGATCCAACAAAAGAATCCTAGCATCTGATGGAATCAACATGCTTATCTATCCCATATATGTAGCATTAGTTCAATGATAGAGTCCTTAGTTGAGTGTGGTATCAAACTTATCATTATATAGACCAAGTTAGTTGCTCTATACTAACACATTGGCAATTTAAGAATTTTCAATTAACTGAAAGAAATCTAAAATCATGAATAGTTCTAGCATCTAGATACTGTTGTTTAACATGAGGATTGCACAGTCTCAAGCAACTTGTTAAACAAACATACATCACACAGTTACACTTACAACTTAACAACAGAAGTGAAAAATATAGGATAGCATATAACTACTGTAGCATTTGGCATGGTTCCTAGTCTTCAGTTTTTATATTTCTAAAAAATGAAAACAAATCTCTTTTTCTGAAAACCAATAACTTGAAACTTGTTTGGCAACGAATATGGTGACAGTGGTGGAGATGATGATGATGGTGGACAGCAATAGGAGACAATGCCCGGTGATGGTAGTGGGTGACAGTGGTGATAGATGATGGCAGGGGTGGCCAGCAATGTCCAGCAGCTAGCAGTGATCAGTGGCAATGGTGGTGGGTGGAGGTGGGCAACGGGCGGTGGCTAGCAATGGCCGCCACTGGTAAGTTGTGGCTAGCGAGGGCCAGCAGTGGGAGGAGGTGGCGGCCAACAGTGGCGATGGTCGCCGAGATGGTAGGCGGTGGGGTGGTGGCGGTAGGTGGTTGCCACTTTTTAAAAAAGTCAAAACCATATTTTCTAGTTTTCAAATTTTCAGAAACTGTTTGTCAATTTAAAAAAACTGAAAATGGAAACCAAGTTACCAAGCACCTGTACTACCTTGGTTTTTGTATTTTTTGAGGAAAAAAAATGACAACTAGAAACTGGCAACCATGCCAGACAAGGTCTATGTTTATACATTAATAGCACAATGTAAGTGATGTATAGATATTTCAAACATTTTGTATGTTATAGATTGTGATTAATGTTGTGCATTCCTAATTTAAATGATGGGTTGTCTATTCCACAATAAAGAATTTTGACTCGAATCCTATTGGCAGGATTCTAGCACCTCCTCTCCTTTCTTATCCACTGTATGTCAAGACACACATACATACTATAGTACCATGTACAAATGTGAAAATTCAATAAAAGAATGCCTCATTTAAACGTTTCAAACAAACTAATCTAAAGAATTTATATTTCAAATAAGTAAGCGTGCTAGTCATTTCCATGTCGAATTAAATCTGAAAAATGCCAAATCCAACTTAAAGTCCAGTCATCTGATTTTCTTTTTGGATCAATCTAAATATTTCTCACCACAACAACGATTTAAGTATCATATTTTTTAAAAAAAGAATGTGCAGCATGTGTATAAAAATAGGCATTTGCTTGGGAAAACACCACCAACTTATGACCCACATCGTGGCAGGCTAGGTGTTCATCACCTGGGCATCCTCAAGCCAGGCTACTACCTACAAAATCCCCTATGTGCCCGAGCAACTGCCTGTAACAACCACCGCACATAATGCCACATACACAAGTGCAGAGATCTTAAAATTTATCAGTTGCAGTTTGCTATCTAAATTGGTTTCTTTCCACTCCCCCTCAGATATGAATAAGAAAGAAATGAGAAAGGTAGTAATAATGAATATACAGTCATGAGGGTTGATTACAAAGACAACTGTTCCTATGAAAGTAAGATTTAAATTTTTAAAAAAATAAATCCTCTATTTAAAAAGTAAATCATCTCAGCTTTGCCGCTAATTATATTAATGAAACTGATGAAGATCCACAAATCACAACAATCACTATAAACAAAAGAAATTAGGTGTTCAAGTATGTATGTAGCTTCACCTGCACAGTTAGATTTTGGACAAACATGTGATGATCAAAAGGAAGATGAAGACTAGCCCTTATTGCCATGACCTTTAAAGTCGATTCACCTGAAGATTATCCAGAAGATAATCAAAATCCAATCAGCAACAACTAGGTTCAAGAGAATAAATGCTATTAAGGATGTGTATGACAAGCTAGTGTGTTGCAATGCAAAACAGATGAAATGAAGCAATATAATCACAAAACAAAATGGAAGGAGAATGCAACATAATCCATACAACACATGCTCTTGGATAGATAATAAAATATATATTCAAGATACCGGGAATTGTAGAGAGCAAAGGCTTGTTCGTTTGAGCTCCCCCCCCCCCCCCCCCCCCCCAAAAAAAAAAAAAAAAAAAAAAAAAACCCACCCTGTTTTCCCTTTATTCATTTGCAGGTCATGGCAGCCGCAAAACTCAGGCCTAAAAGCATTTTAAGCTAGATCTTAAGGGATGGAAGGCTCCTAAAGCTCCATTGAGAGCATTGAGGGGTGCTTCAGACCCTTATCCATCAGCAAGAAGTTTCAGTATAGTCAAATTTCAGCAATGCATGAACGCCACAATTCAAAGAAACTTCCTTGCCCCCTAAGACAACATATCAATTTTTATTAGATTAAATTTTAACATAGTTTCTTCAGGTAGTTTTTAGTATAGGTTTTAGAGTCCTACTTCGAGGAGTCGTCTGTAGAGGCCCTAGTTTAGGTATATACTGGATTGGGAAAATCCTGAAGTAATTACGATTTAATTTTGGACGGTTTTAGGTGTTCTGAGATATAGGGTTCAGTGGATATCTGAATTTGCAATTCAGGTAAACTTTTGGGCACTCATATACGACCCTGTTTATTTAGTTATCAAGAGTCTTGTGATTCTTGTAATAATTCATAAAGAAAGCCACCAAGGAGGGAACTGTATTACAAGCTGCTTTTCCTTCTTTTCTTCTTTCTCTATTACATTACAGTTGAATCATTATAACATGCACTTAAAATCTGCTCATATTGTTGTTGTGAACCAAGAAAACTGAGATCACAATTTTTTCGATGATTTCTTATTAATTATTCAAATATATGCTGGTTTTATATCACTATTTTCACTTAAGTTCTAATTTATTGCACCCATAGCCTCATTTCCTGTACTAGAACAATTGCTGCAGCCTGAGTTTTTGTTGCAAGTGAGGAAAAAAAAAGGCATTCTAGTGCACAGCTGCGAGGTTTGAGGAAGGTTAGATGCATGCAACCTTATTCCCATATTCCTAGAGGTTATTTCCATGTTTGGAACCCACGACACCTAGATCAAAATGAAGCAACCTTACCATTGCACTAAGGCGTGTGCTCTAGTTTTTGTTGCAAGTCTTCTGCCATGTCTTTCAATAAATAAAACAATCAGATACATTCACTACTGCCTCCCTGAGAGCCAATGCACTTATAATTGCACTGGAGGTTGGATAACTTCAATAATGTCCTTGATTCTCTTTAACTTATATATTTGCCCGCAGGGGTGGGAGTTAAAGCATCAATTATCACTATTTACTATAATAATTTATCGCTGCTCAAACCTTTTCAAGTTTTCCAATAAAGGGAATGAAACCTCAAATCACACCAAGATTGATTTCCACTTCATCAAAAATTTTCCATCGAGCCTACAGAGTAGCAAGTCTCTCAAATTTCCTCAATAGGTCTCATAGCAGCACAACAAATTTGGTTAAACAAGTCTGGCTCCCATTTGGCAATTTTGGTTGAAAATAATAAAATTCTGGAAAATTAGTCAATAGAAATTAAGAAATAATATAAATTAAAGAGTAGGATAAGTCAAGAATATGCAAAAAGTGTTATACACTGTTATGTCAATACTTCTTATATTATATTGTTTACGACATTAGGGTGTATCGATTCATCCCAAAAAATGCTTTGGTGGCAGCAGATGATATGACATTTTCAGGATAAGCGAACTTTTGTTAGAACATTTATTTTTTCTCCAAATTTCTTGGTAATCTAGTGCCGCAATACTTCCAAGATTTCTCAAAACTTGCAAAAACCTTCGCCTCATCTTGAGAAAATTCTTCCGAAAATGTACAGAAACGAAGAAATGACTAAAATTAGCATAGCCAATAGATACAATAAATTTGGCCTAGTAAGTTAGGGCCCATTTGGTATTGCTTTCATTTTCTATTCTTGTTTTGAAAAAAAATCAAAGAAGAAAAATGAACTAGGCCGAACAACATGTAAGATGAAAGCCTTCTATTTTTAAAAAAATGTGTGTAAAATTCTTAGAGCTTTTGGTATAAAGGATCTGCAATCAAAACAAGTGAAAATAATAGAAAGGAATAGCAGAAGTTTTGAGCAAATGCAATCTTCCAGATCAATCAACATGTTATATTCACTAATTTGTTGAGAAACAGAAACATAAAAACAACAACAATACCAAAGAGGCCCTTAGTTTCAGCCAAAACTCCTAAACTGCCTGTAGTTTCAAATTGGTTGCGACCATAACTGAAACATGCTGGTTTCAGTTCTAGAGTTTCAGATGAAAGTTCAAGCCATGATTCGTATTATTTTGCATCTAGATTATGCTATCATGTGCTATTTTTCACATCTCAAGCAGAGGACTATACTGCCTGTGATCATATAATTAGGCTATTGGTTTGCTACAATGAAACCTGTCCCATACTTGCTCCTCAAATTTTATTAGGAAAATAGTGGAGACAACCAAATAAAAAAAAAACAAACAAGGAAGTTCTGTAGTCTGAGAAACCAATAATCAAAATGGAAGCTCCTAAAACAAATGCATGATATTTTCAAAAGAATTGTGTATTATCTACAGAATTTAGTAGAAATTAGAAAAACCTAAATTTGTCATATAATCTGAAATCAAGTAAGTGGAAAAATCAAGAATTCTTTAAGTGGTTTCTTATAGTTTGAGGATGTTTTTAAGTGCATTGACCAGCAGTAATAATTCAACATAAGCATCACATGTGGTTAAGTGCACATGCCACCCAAATAATAGGATAGTCATTATCAAACTGATAAATGTTTCATATCAACAAAGTACGAAATGATAATAGTTATAGGTATAGTTTGAGTTGAGATGCACTAGTATATTATCTCAAGAAGCAAAGACCAAGTGGGAACTGTATGTAAACTGTCCGTTTTGCACTTTAGTAATGGTAAAATCAAGATTGATCTATTTGGTAATAGTAAAATCAATATTTATGTATAGGATTGATTTGAAAAATGACAAGCCAAAAGAATACCAGCTACAGGATGCACTGGTGATAACAATTAACAAATTGAAAGCATTGGACACCAAACCTAAAGAGAATAGGAAAAGATACCTTCATTATGAACTCCAACCAATAATTCAGTTTCCTCCCCTGCAGGAACCACTGCATTCACAGAAGCTCGATATTGACAATTACATAGCACTCTAAAGGAATATAACAGAATTAAACATAAAATTTCTGAGTCATGTAAAAAATTATACTTACACCGTGCAGCATTTTTTGGAAAAACACAAATAGTGTCTACTCCAGGGGCTGGACTGAATGATCCATCACCAAAGTCTTGCAACTCATCACCAACTATGCCAAGATCACTTCCTTCAACAACTTCAATTGCTTCATCACTTGTATCCGACTGACATTTAACAACTATAAAGTAAAATACCAGTTAGAGGCAAAGAATGGATGGTGGTGACTGGTGAGAGAAATCAATACCAGTCAGAAAGGAACAAACATGGAAATTAATCGACTAGCAGGAGAAGACATCTTCATATGCAAAGTTGGGCACCCATGATAAAAATATTGGAGACTAAGAATCAGGAGAATACAGCTATTTCATCACATAATAAATAGAACAGTTTTGTGGGCGGTTCTGTTTTTCAGATTCATTTTGTTACAAAAGCGTGGAAATTTCAGTAGTCAATAAAAAGTTATATAGCTATAAGTACTTAATTTATGTAAGCATATAAGAGATAAAATTTCAGAGCAAAGTTATCTATAATCAAATTTTCAGTTCCTTCACCGGCTTTCCTTATATGCAGCAACTTGTGGTTGGCCTCCATTTCAATTATGCACCCAGAATTTACAAGAGCATCAGACAACACACAAAAGCAAATATGTACTTGAGTGCAAAAATTATCTGGTAATTTCTATCAAAATTTAGGAGCAACTGTCATTCAACCATGTGGGTGAAACAAACATAAGAAATTCCATCCCACTCAGAGAGCAATTTCTTGTATTCTTATACTACCTCCTCTTCAAGCTTCACATACAGAAATCATGACCTCATGAAGCACCCAACTCTCATTGTCAGGGAAATCCAATTATGTATAAGCGCCTTATTTATGCATATCTTTAGATAAAAGTCATCCTGAACTTCCATACTGACATAATTAATCATTGCTTTGCTCTGTAAGATTCAAATGACCGATAATCTAGCACTAAGATAGTGAATAAATTATGCCAAAGCAGTCCTCATAACAAACATGATAGAACTTAAAATTTAAGAAATGGCTCTTAAATTCTGCAAATCTTATGCTTTCACTCATGCGCTACTCCCCGTTGTCACCAGTTGGATTTAGATCCCCAAGTACACAGTCATGAAAGAAATGATGCTCAGAACTGGCAATGACATGGAGAATTAGCTGACAGGGCTAGGATTCTTATTTTTGGATCCGACATTCAGGAAAAAAATGTGTTAACTACCAAGTGATTGATAGAACCATTTTAAATCCACCATGCGGCTTGTCCGTTCTTCTATCTGTCAAATTTGCTTCTTCAAATTTTCTTCCCTCTAAGAAAAGGCTAACAAGTTATCTTTTAAAGCGGTACAAGAATTTATCATCCTTTGATTATCCCGACAAGCTCATCAAAAATTTGAAGCCAAAAATTTTGGACATAAGAAATCACATTTTGCAATCTAATTTTCAAATAAAATTATTGAGAAAACATCTTAAGTATTTTTAGCTATTTGGATACTCCCGCTTATATCTTGACTTCTCATGATTGCTAGTCTTTTGGAAGTCAAAGATTGAGGTGCCAACTGTGCTGAGCCATGACAAGATCATGCCATCTGTCAGCCATCAGCAGATGACCAGACAGTACTGTGTTGACTTGTGACCAGTGCAGAAACCAGAATCAGTTTTTAAAACAATATCATACCATAACCGTAATGGAACTAAACACAAAATACACAGCCAGATCATGCTTATCTATTGATCAAATCCAAATCATGAAACTAAAACAGGACTCGCTGCTTCTGAACAACAAGAGTAAAAAACATGCAACACGGTGCAGGCATGATGAATTGAAGTTCTGAAATTTGACCCTGCATCAGTAAATGTTTTGAAAAATTTTTATGAAGAAAAGTGCTGCTAAAAATAGATACCAATTGAAACATATATCAGTGAGAAAGCTGGCATTTAGTCACAGAGTAAGCCTTGAACAATCAAAACTAATAAGAAAATCCAAAATTTCCTAGTCCCAAAACCAACTTGTTTCAAATATTTGTTAAATATCAAGTTCTAGTCTATCATCTGAAACCATGCATGCTCATCCATCTTGCAAAGATCAACCTCGTAAATTCAGATTTGCCTTCATCTCAAACCGTACCCAACCTCATCCAATAGATCCAGGACTCACATAATCCTCAATAGAAATCCATCTTAAGATGCCGGGAACAATTCTCGCTCTTCAAATGCTAACCCATGCGATGCTCCTACCACTTTCAGTCAGATATACAATGTGAAGCTTTTGATTAAAACAAGGGAATAGGTCCAACAAAACACTGAAGGAAGGAGAGTTGGAGGCAAGAGAGATCAAACGCCATGACCAGTCCAATAGAAATCCACCAAGCATAGTTAGAAGACGCAAGCAGATCAGCACGCGATTCCTAACTACGCCTCATAGATAAGATTCGATGAAAGTATCGGAACTGACGAATACTAAAGTCGAGATATCTAGTTTCAGGAATGAAAGGAATCGCGGGTCGGGAGAAAAAGACAGCACAACCGCATAGGCCTATGTAATTTCTTGACAAGGAAAATCAAGAAAAAGATCGGGAAATCGAACAAGATGTGGAGATCAGGAAAGATACCTTTGAGGATCGGAGACGATATGAGAAGCACGACGAGGAGGAGGAGGAAAACCCTAAGCCCCATGGCTGGCTGGTGGAAAGTGGCTGAGGCGATGGAGTGCAGCGCCGGGGCGCGACGGGTGGGATGGAGGAACTGGGAAGCTCAGGAATCCTCCCGATCGCTCACCGAACCCCTCTAAGCGCCGTGTGGACTGGGGAGTCTTCGGAGTTCGGACGCAACGTGGACCGGTAGAGCATACTCACGCTGAACGCGCGTGGGTGCCGTTAATAAAATTATATTAAAAAAATTTGATAAAGAAAAATAAAGCAGACCCACCCTCAAAATTTTTTTTTTTTTGATAGGCATGACCCAACGCCACTTAGTCGGCAGTACTATTTATCTTCCAATACACATGGATGATCCAAAAAAAACAATATCCTCTCAAAAGCCTATGAATATCCTGTAATATCGGTTGTTCGTTGTCGTATCTGTGTCGTCCTTAAATTCACTCGATGATCACCGTAGCAGAATTCTCTTTAAAATAGATGATGCCCACACCCACCACTAATTTTACATAAATGATGCCCTCTCATGCAGATAGAGATGTTTAATGTGCGTCATCCCCCTGCTGCGACTAGTCCGTTAATGCCTTTGGTCCAGCTTGGACCCAAAGTCAAGACCAAATATATATAACTGAATGTATGTGAAGGCAATGCATATGTTTTTAGTAGGGTTTAAGTGGTGAAATCGTTGAAATCCATCTTCCATGGCCGCCTTCAACCCTTGGTTTTCGCTTCAGAACAAGTTCGCAGAACCAATGGAGATGGGTTAGGCTGTGTCTTGATTGCGGCATCGATCCCTATGTCAACTACCTCGGTTTTGATGGCTGAGATGCTTGCTGTGTAGCATGGTCTATGCAAAGGGAACAGGCTGATAAGATTGTAATGGAAGGAGATTCTTCAACAGTAGTTGCTTGGATCAATGGCGAAAACTTTAAGGGTTACGTTCTCTAGGTTGTTTCACTTCGCTTGTACTCAGATTTTTTAGAGAAGGCAACCAAGTAGCTAATTATCTTGCAAAGGAGGCGTGCACGAACCAAGATGCAGTTGTGAGATCAAACCATCTCCCTAAAGATTTGAACCGGTTGATCATAGCTGACGCCCGCCAAGTTGCATGTCATCGATCTTTGATACCTTTGTATCAAAAAAAAAACTTAGGTTTTCCTGCATGAAGTTAATGATGCTTGATGTGTAGAGTTACACTTTGGATGCATTGATTAAATTTTAAAAAGATCATTTAAAATACACTACAATTACTTAACAAATAATGAAATACTATTTAATGCCATATCTAATTAATTATTTTCGGGGGTCCACTGTTACATGTGATTATAGGATTGTGCTATGAATTCAGGTATGAATATGACCAAATCCAACCAAATCCTGGCCTTTTGCAACCTTTGTTTGCATTCTATGATCCAATTAAGCCTGTGACTTGGACAACTAGCAAGAGGGTAGATGCCTTTATTCCTACGTATCTTTTTCACATGAGAACACGTTTTCGTTTCATACCCCTCAATAATTTTTTTGTTAACAATATGGTACTGAATAGCACAGGGAAAAAAATAAATTAACAAAAAAGCGTTAGAGCAAATATCAGTTCTACGCCAATAAAAAAGGGGTGATATATAAAATGAGAAATAGTATGACGACGACTCCAATTCATGGATGAAGGTTTGAGATATTTCAAGTTACAACAATAAATACAAGCATGGAATCTGTGTGATGCATACAAGGGAGATGGATGCAAATTAAGAGAAGTGATAAATCAAGATAAAGAAGAGAACTTCACTTTGAATAAATGCCATCAAAACAAGAGAAAGATCAAACTACGCATGCATTAGAAAAATGATAAGATGTTTTGATAATAAAACAATAAACTGGCAACTTGTGCTGCTAATTCTCTATCCCTGGCAACCAACGGTGGATAACTTTACTAGTAGAATCAGGAGAGAAGGCCAGTTCGCTCAGAATTCACATACATAGACATAAAGAATGCATAGGTGGCTGAAAAAATATTTGGAGCCCCGATTCACACCACCCATCTCCCTACACCTGCACGACATCAATTTCTAATGGCCATGCAAACCTAGTGGACTAAGTGGCAGTCTAAATGAGTGGCAAATCTCATTCATTAAAAGATAGAAGAAATTATAAAAACCATCCTGAGATTAGGATAAATCATATTTACACCCAATAGTATGAAAAACCTATACTTATCCTCTG